>NC_045975.1:40084461-40156659 GCF_010909765.2 Amblyraja radiata
GAGAAAACGAATAGGTGGACGTTTCGGATAGAGACCTTCTACAGCAGAGATGCTGCCTGAACAGCTGAGTTATTTCCAAGCTTGTTGTGTGTTCTAACCTTCGGTTTTAAACCGTTTCTGCCGTTGTCGTTTCCTATACATCCGATCTCGGTCGTCTTGTTTATTCAAAGGGCTTCATGCCGGCGAGCAGGCTGTGGGCTGGCTCCAGGCCCTGCCCGCGTGTGGAGACTACAGCGGTTGAAAGGGACGGGTAGGGGGGGAGCAGCGGGCTGCTGGAGGCCCTGCAGCAGCTGGGGATCAAGTGCTGCCAAAGCTACAGGTCGGCATGAGAGTGCAGATTGAACGCGGCTGCAGCCAGACAAACAGTCAGTGTGGATATCGGACAGCATCACCCCTACACACCCGATCCAGGGCCGCCCGAGGACAACAGGCATTTAAGGCCAAGATAATAGTCTATGCATTTAAGAACTCTGAAACTTGATGGACACAAGTTGGTACCCGCAAAGTGTTGCCTCTTTACCCCGGCGCTGTTACTACTATTGCACTGCATCCTAGCAATTGATGTTTTATAATGATTGTAATTCTGTACAGTATCATTTTACTGAATTAATTCAAATAAAGATATTCACTGTATCTATGTCATGTGACTAATAAAATACAATTGACCCAGCGACGTTTAAAGCTGCATCATGGTGTCGGGGAAGGTTCTTCTATTTCTACAGCGTACACTATTCTAATCCGCTATCTTGATTCCGAAGCATAGGTTAACGGGAAATTATATATTGCAGTATAGGATAGCACCGCACAGGGACTGCCAGTTCGTTGCCCGTCTAAAAGCTTCTTATCGTAACCTTGCATCTGCTTCACCACCCCCTCTCCTGGCAGCGCATGCCAGGCATGCATACACTCTGTAAAAGCAAATTGCATTAAAAAATATAATAATTTCTGCTTCTCACCGTATGCATCTCGAGTATTTCGTATATCGACACAAAGGTACTGACTATCTATCCTATCCCAGTTTGAAAATAGAAAACAAGGAAACATAGGAAATTAGGTCAGGAGTAGGCCATTCGGCATTCGAGACTGCACCGCATTCAATATGATCATGGCTGATCATACAATCTCAGTATCCCGCAACACGGCCCTTCTCTCATACCCTCGATCCCCTTAGCCAACAGGGCCACATCTAACTCCCTCTTAAATATAGCAATGAACTGGCCCGACTCCCTCTGTGGCAGAGATTAGTTCCAGAGATTCACCACTCTCTGTGTGAAAAAAGTTCTTCTCATCTCGGTTTTAAAGGATTTCCCCCTTATCCTTAAGCTGTGACCCCTTGTCCTGGACTTCCCCAACATTGGGAGCATTGATTAGCGATTGACAGCCCGGTGACAGCAAAGGTCACGGCCGCTGTAATCCACAACAGAAGAAGGGTCTCGACTCGAAACAAAATCTATTCCCTTTCTCCAGTGATGCTGTCTGACCCGCTGAGTTACTCCAGTTGTTTGTGTCTCTCTCCTTACAGCTAATTCTCTAATCAGGGCAGCATCCTATGAATCCCTTCACTTGATGCGGTGACAAGAACCATTCAAATATGGCCCCGTTCGTTACACCTCTACTTATGATGGCATGTTGAAGGAGCTGTAGACTTGTACCCCAAGATCCCTCGGACATCAGTGCACCTCAGGTTCCTGCCAATAACTGTATGGGTCCATTGAAAAAAAGCGTCATCCTGCAAATTCACTGGAACATTAAATAATTACTGCAACATTGGGTAGGTGTTCAAAAAGAGCAGTAAAAATTCAACGGCGTTCACATTATGAGAATGATTTTTAAATAGTTTGGACAAAAAATGGCTAAAATGTGCTTGCATAAATACATTTTCATACATTTGCACACAACTCCGTTTCTACCCGAGCCGTGGAATAACCTCCAGTGCGATTTTACCGCATCCTTCAATTGTTCTCTGAATTTGCTCTGGGTCAGAGCGTAAATGCAAGTGTTTGAACAGGAGCTCATGTACTTTAACATAGCTCCAACTTCCGTGGCAACATAGGCTGGGTCGTTAAGGTCACCGCGGAAATGATTAGCGTTTGACAGCCCGGTGACAGCAAAAGTCACGGCCGCTGTAATCCACAACAGAACGAAACTGCCGGAGATGGTGAATACCAAAATAACGGACTTTCTTCTGTTCGCCACCTCCGGGTCGGTTTGTTTGTCGTTTCTGTTACACCGCAGCGCGCGGCGAGCTCGACTGGCGGCTAAAATACGCGCGGCTGTCACTGAGTTAAACATGAAAATCAACGCGAAAGGAAGAGCGCCCACACAGAGGGCGTGAAACTTGAGAAAACCCACGCCCGCGGGCGAGGTAAAGAAAGGTATATTTACCCTGCAACCCCACTGCACCCCGTCAACAATGTGCAGGGGCTCGTATGCAAATAAAAAAGTTATGTCATTAGTATCACAGTCGCCGTTCTCCCGGTGCAATACATGGTTTGTAACTTCCGAGAGCAGATTGCTACATATCTGTCGAACGTGAAGAAGAGGGTGAACCAAACTGACAGGTCCAGAGTGACCGTGGTCATGTATATGATGAATTTACACAGAGGGGTAATTGTCAAGAAGGAACGTGGGAAGTGGTAGGAGAAAATATAAAACACCACCACATTGAAGACCATGACGAGAAGATCAGCCGAAGCCATGCCCACCATGTAGACAGAGCTGCACTTAGCGAGGCCGCACTTTCCTCGGGAGAGAATTACGATTGTCACCAGGTTTGCTGTAACAGAGAGAGAGAGAGGAATGAAAGATTTTCGTTTCTGTGTAGACGGGTTATCTCACGACACAAAGTGCGGGAGTAACTCAACGGGTCAGGAGGATCTCTGGAGAACATGGATATTTGATGTTTCAGGTCAGGGTCCTTCTTCACGCAGATAATGACCTTCAGCGGAGCCCAACTTCATTCACCCAGACCTGCAAAGGACCTGAAATTTAACAAATAATCTGATGGGTCCCGACCCGAAACATCACCTGTCCATGTTCCCCGGCGATGCTGCCTGACCCGCTGAGTTACTCCAGCACTGTGGGGTTTTTTATAAACCAGTATCTGTAGCTCATTGTTTCTGGACAAGTTATCTCGATGACCTGGTTACGTATTTAAAAATTGGAGTTTAGATGGCATCGCGCCGTCAGAGACTATGCGCTTCTAAAAGGCCATCGTGTGGGCAATGACGTGCCGTTAACGCACCCCAGCTTTTCCCATCGCTCGGTGAACCTCGGCGCAGTGACCACGCATTGTGTAGAACCCACTCACCAGGAACACCGATAATCGCCAGAATCGGATAGTAAATCTCTTTCACCAGCAGAACCGGAGCCCGCCCCATTTTCTGTCGGTAGAAGGCAGCGGGTGAAATAGCGGATCAATTAAACACAGTCTATTTATACACAGACAAATCTCCTGTGAATCAATCAGTTCAATCACGGACACTTATGACATTCGTCGCAGATATTTCATAATCACCTTGTTTACTTTTATGACATTGTGTTGGAAATAACCTGTTGTTGCCGAACAGGGACAAATACTTGGATAGGATGATTCCTGCTGATCCAGCTTTTTGTGTCTATCTTCGGTTTAAACCAACATCTGCAGTTCCTTCTTCCACGTACTTGGAGAGGATACCGGCCAAATGAGGGAAAGAGATAGAGGGTTCTTGGAGCGGAAGTCCATCACTCCCCTAAAGCGCCAACACACGTAGACAGGGTGGTAAAGAGCGCGTTTGCCTTTAGCGTCTGCGGCATCCTGTATAAAAGTCAGCAATATTTGGAGAACATTGACTGAAAAGCGACGTGGAATGCTTTCTATGGAACTTCCGGGACTAAGTGGAGATATGACGGTTTATAACATCATGACACAAGAGAATCCTGCAGATGAGGTTGATAAAGTTTATTTACAAATCTCAAATTAATTCACAAATTAATTGCAAATTCATGACATTGTATAGGGGGGGTGCACGTAGGGTCACTGGGTCATAGGGCTTGACGCACGGAGCCGCTCAATCCACCTGGAGGACATCCGTAACTTCCGGTATATGTTATTAATGCTAGAAACGCGTACTTTCCTACCTGTTAAAAACTGCCAAAATATTTGGAGAACATTGGCTGAAAAGTGACGTGGAATGTTTTCTATGGAACTTCCGGGACTAAGTGGAGATATGACGTTTTGTAACATCATGACAACATGATAATCCTGCAGATGAGGTTGATAAAGTTTATTTACAAATTCCAAATTAATTCATAAATTAATTACAAATTCATAAGACATTGTATTACGATGAGGGTGGGGGTGGGGGGAAGAAGCTTCCGAAAACAGAATGGGTCAAGTTCTTGTTACACAGAGAATGATGTGCGCCCTGAAGGTCCTGCCACATGTGATGTTGATGGAAGCAGACAATTTAGTGATGTTTAAGCAGGTAAATTAGGATGAAAAGACTGAAGGAAATATGGCTAAAGCAATGGGAGGAAGAGCGGAAAGGACAGTGGTTCTACAGAGTCCAGAGGAAAGTGGGAGAAATTAGATGTGCAGGAAAAAACAGAAAAGAGGAGACAGTAATTTCAAGAATCAGATTTGGACACACTGGTCTGAACAGTACACTTTTTTATAATAGGCAAGCATAATACAGGCAGATGTGAATACTGTGGGCAAGAAGAGACAATAGAGCATGTCATTATACATTGTGAGAGGTATGAGGAAGAAAGAAGACAAATGAGTGAACGATTCAGAAAAGAAAAAGTACAATTTGATTTAATAGATATTTTACAAAAGAATTCATATGTGCTATCAAATCCTATTTCTTTTTCTCAGGGTAACCAATTTGTTCAGAAAGATATAGGTTATTAGTATATAAGTTATAATGTTATTTGATCCATACTCCATACCAGTTGGCGGCGGTAATGCACTAAAAAGTTGTTTGCCAACCGCCAAAAAAAAACTGCATAGAAGAAGAAGAAGAAGAAGAAGAGGAAGGATGAAGGAAATGGAAGGCCTGTAATGCTTGAGCGGATGATGGAGGGAAAGACTCTCACATTGAAGAGGTTTCTGGACCAGCACACGATAGGCTAGTTGTTAAAGTGTTGTACACGGGATCCAGGATTAAGAGAGGCAATTGGATGCAAAATTTGTTTGAAGGGTGGAGATACAGGGTGTTGGTAGAACGGTGATTTTTCATGCTAGTCTGTAAGGAGAGTAGAGAAGTTTCAAACAAGGGGACATGACTTGAGAATTAAGGGAATGAAGTTTAGGGGTAACATGAGGGGGAACTTCTTTACTCAGAGAGTGGTAGCTATGTGGAATGAGCTTCCAGTGAAGGTGGTGGAGGCAGGTTCGTTTTTATCATTTAAAAATAAATTGGATAGTTATATGGATGGGAAAGGAATGGAGGGTTATGGTCTGAGCGCAGGTATATGGGACTAGGGGAGATTATGTGTTCGGCACGGACTAGAAGGGTCGAGATGGCCTGTTTCCGTGCTGTAATTGTTATATGGTTATATGGTTATAAGGAGTACTATGTCAAAGGGATCAGTGCTGAGTCTATCTATATTACTAAATCTCTAATCTTGACCGGTTTTGGCCTACTGTGCTGCGATTTCCGACAGAACGCCGCCACCTACGGCCGTCATTTTTGGCCAACTCGCCCAGAGCCCCCCTCCGCCTTACGGGTGCGGAGGATTTTTCCCATCGATGACAAATCAGAGAGATATTAATGTTTTTAAAAAATCACCATTCTCTCTGCTGCCCTTGCTGGAGGGAGGAGAGGGACGATAAAACCAGGAAGTGGTGTGCCTCACTCACTCTCTGCAATATGGATGAAGCCAAGGGTCACATCTCTCTGAGCTCTGAATAACACTGAACAAATGTCTACACAACTGTGAGTACCCTTAATGTGGTTTGAAAATGAAAATATGGTTTGTTTTTTATAGTAAAAAGGCACTGCCTGCAAATGGTTGTTTGGATGCTTTGGCTTGAAGTTGAAAGGCAATACTTACTGCAAATGGTGGCATGCAGTTGAAAGGCACTACTTACTGCAAATGGTGGCTTGGGTGCTTTGGCTTGAAGTTGGAATGCACTATTTCCTGCAAATGGTGGCTTGGGAGCTTTGGTTTAAAGTTCAAAATACACTACTTACTGCAAATGTGGCTTGGGAGCTTTGGCTTGAAGTTTAAAAAAAATCACCATTCTCTCTGCTGCACCTGCTGGAGGGAGGGGAAGGGACTATAATACCAGGACGTGGTGTGCCTCACTCACTCTCTGCAATATGGATGAAGCCAATGGTCACGTCTCTCTGAGCTCTGAATAACACTGAACAAATGTATACACAACTGTGAATACCCTTAATGTGGTTTGAAAATGAAAATATGGTTTGTTTGAAGTAAAAAGGCACTACCTGCAAATGGTTGTTTGGATGCTTTGGCTTGAAGTTGAAAGGCAATACTTACTGCAAATGGTGGCATGAAGTTGAAAGGCACTACTTACTGCAAATGGTGGCTTGGGTGCTTTGGCTTGAAGTTGAAAGGCACTACTTACTGCAAATGGTGGCTTGGGAGATTTGGCTTGAAGTTGAAAGGCACTACTTACTGCAAATGGTTGCTTGGGTGTTTTGGCTTGAAGTTAAAAGGCACTACTTACCGCAAATGGTGGCTTGGGAGCTTTGGCTTGAAGTTGAAATGCACTACTTACTCCAAATGGTGGCTTGGGTGTTTTGCTTGAAGTTGAAAGCCACTACTTACTGCAAATGGTGGCTTGGGTGCTTTGGCTTGAGGTTGAAAGGCATTACTTACTGCAAATGGTGGCTTGGATGCTTTGGCTTGAAGTTGAAAGGTATTACTTACTGCAAATGGTGGCTTGGGTGCTTTGGCTTGAAGTTGAAAGGCACTACTTACTGCAAATGGTGGCTTGCGTGATTTGGCTTGAAGTTGAAAGGCACTTCTTACTGCAAATGGTGGCTTGGGTGCTTTGGCTTGAAGTTGAAAGGCACTACTTACTGCAAATGGTGGCATGATGTTGAAAGGCACGACTTACTGCAAATGGTGGCTTGGGTGATTTGGCTTGAAGTTGAAAGGCACTTCTTACTGCAAATGGTGACGGGTGCTTTGGCTTGAAGTTGAAAGGCACTACTTACTGCAAATGGTGGCATGAGGTGGAAAGGCACTACTTACTGCAAATGGTGGCTTGGGTGCTTTGGCTTGAAGTTGAAATGCACTATTTACTGCAAATGATGGCTTGGGAGCTTTGATTTAAAGTTGAAAGGAACTGCTTACTGCAAATGGTGGCTTGGGTGCTTTGGCTTGAGGTTGAAAGGCACTACTTACTGCAAATGGCGGCTTGGGTGCTTTGGCTTGAAGTTAAAAGGCACTACTGCAAATGCACTTACTTCCTGTTTCCACTGTATATTGATTTTAGATAAAACACTACACTTACGGCTGTGATTTTTGGCCATCTTACTCAGTCCCCCCTCCGCTGAGCAGGTGCAGAGAATTCTTCCCATCAATGAAAAATAAGTGTTATTAGTGTTTAAAAAATGTTGAGAATCTCTCTCCTGTTAATCATGCCTTGAAAGCCACACCTTTTCCGGTGGGAGGGGGAGGGGTTATAAAACCCGGAAGTGTGGGTGTGGCTCAGTCTCTGCATGATGGGGGAGGGAGAGGTCATGACTGAGCTGTGAATCAACTGAACACACTGAATGTCTACTGAACTGTGAGTTTGGTGTTTTGTGTGGTTTTATGGTGGTTTCACCCTGCATGAAATGGTATGAAGCTGCATTTGAATTTGGTCACCTTGGACCCTGCTTGAAGTGGAATAAAACGGCACTGAATTTGGTGGCCTTGCACCCTGCTGAAAGTGGTATGAAACTGCACTTGTATTTGGTGGCCTTGGGAAGTGGTATGAAACTGCACTTGAATTCGGTGGCCTTGCATCCTGCTTGAAGTGGTTGGAAATTGCACTTGAATTCGGTGGCTTTGCACCCTGCTCATAGTGGTAAGAAACTGCACTTGAATTTGGTGGTCTTGAACCCTGCTTGAAATGGTAGGAACATGGATTTGAATTTGGTGGACTTGACCCTGCTTGAAATGGTAGGAACATGGATTTGAATTTGGTGGACTTGCACCCTGCTTGAAATGGAATTTCAAGGAATAGTCATGAGTCAACTGCCAGCCCACCAGCCATGAGTGAGCTGCCAGCAGATCAGGCTTGAGGGACTGAGCTGTCACCCCAAGAATCCATACCAGCCCTCCAGAAAGCCCCCCCACGGGCTACCAATATTGGAATTGGTGGAGAGGTGGAATATTGCGTCGGGGGATCAGACCTCCCGTGTGAACATGGGACCCAATGGGTCCCACTTAGTTTTCATCTATATTCATGACTTGTAGTGGGTGGTGTGATTAATACGTTTGCAGATGGAAAATAATGTGGTGGTACTGTGGTCAATGAGGAAAGGTATCTATGATCACAACGTGACCGTGATCAATTGAAGGCGGCATAATGGAGGGTTCGATCCTGACTCAGGATGTTGTCTATGTGGAATGTGCATGTTCTCTCTGTATCCGTGTGGGTTTTCTACGAGTGCTTTGGTTTTCTCGCACAATCCAGACGTGCAGGGCTGTAGATTAATTGGCTTCTGTAAATTGTAAATTGTCCCTCGTGTGTAAAATAGTTTTGGTGTACGAGGTGATCGATGGTCGGACGCGCGGACTCTGTGGGTCGAAGGGCCTGTTTCCGCGCTGTATTTCCAAAAGTCGTGTAAAGGCAAGTAATTGTGCCAATGGGCTGAGGAATGGGCAGATGGACAATTCGGATAAAATTCTGATGGGACAGGATACTGAGTACAGCATTTGGAATAACAAATTGTATGAAACGTTTATGAGGTCACATTTATAACAATGTGTATAGTTCTAACCAATCCGCTATGGGATGGATGCATTAAACTGGAAAAGGGGAAAATACTTGTAAGAAAGTTATTAAGTGTGTAGGGTTCGATTTATAAAGAGTGCTATGCCAACATATAGTACATACCTTGGACACTTGCGGGCGGTCATTAGATATACAGAAATTTGACCAAAGCTTGCAGGCTTAATGCATGGGTCAATTTTAAATTCCGCCATCTTGTTGAGATCTGCTAGCCATCCTGTCCATTGTCGAGAGAATGTTTGGGGTATATTTTCATCTCATCTGAATCTTCCCTTACAAAGCTTCTGCATAATCAGTTTGGCTGCAGAGCAAATTGTGCTAGAATCCTAAAGGGTCATATATAGAGCCAACCACGGACAAGAATTAGAATTAGAATTAGAATTACCTTTATTGTCATTCAGACCTTACGGTCCGTCTTGCCCCGTCTTGTGTATGGTCGTTCCTGTACAGCAATTCTGAACTTGAACACATCTGGTTCAACACACCAGTGCAATCCCAGTGCTCTTTCCATTGGCGGATTATCCTTGTGTAAGTCCATCACTCTGGTTGCCTTGGTTCTGTTTTCTTGTGGAATGGATGCCAATACAGCACTGCTGTTGCTGATCCACTTGGACAGCACACACCTCCCATTTGGCAGAGGGAAATCAGGTCTCTTGCCATTTGAACTGCTTCCCATTCCGAAGGCATGGATTTTAAACAGTCATCCACATAGAAGTTGTTCTTTACTGTGTTTGTGACCTCTGCTGGAAAGTGAGCTTTGCTGTCCTCAGCAGTCTTCCTTAATGCAAAGTTTGCACAACTTGGCGATGACACTGCTCCAAAAAGATGTACCTTCATCCGGTATTCTAGCAAAGAGTAGGAGTAAACGGGTCCTTTTCACAATGGCAGGCAGTGACTAGTGGGGTACCGCAAGGCTCAGTGCTGGGACCCCAGCTATTTACAATATATATTAATGATCTGGATGAGGGAATTGAAGGCAATATCTCCAAGTTTGCGGATGACACTAAGCTGGGGGGCAGTGTTAGCTGTGAGGAGGATGCTAGGAGACTGCAAGGTGACTTGGATAGGCTGGGTGAGTGGGCAAATGTTTGGAAGATGCAGTATAATGTGGATAAATGTAAGGTTATCCATTTTGGTGGCAAAAACAGGAAAGCAGACTATTATCTAAATGGTGGCCGACTAAGAAAAGGGGAGATGCAGCAAGACCTGGGTGTCATGGTACACCAGTCATTGAAAGTGGGCATGCAGGTGCAGCAGGCAGTGAAGAAAGCGAATGGTATGTTAGCTTTCATAGCAAAAGGATTTGAGTATAGGAGCAGGGAGGTTCTACTGCAGTTGTACAGGGTCTTGGTGAGACCACACCTGGAGTATTGCGTACAGTTTTGGTCTCCAAATCTGAGGAAGGACATTATTGCCATAGGGGGAGTGCAGAGAAGGTTCACCAGACTGATTCCTGGGATGTCAGGAGTGTCTTATGAAGAAAGACTGGATAGACTTGGTTTATACTCTCTAGAATTTAGGAGATTGAGAGGGGATCTTATAGAAACTTACACAATTCTTAAGGGGTTGGACAGGCTAGATGCAGGAAGATTGCTCCCGATGTTGGGGAAGTCCAGGACAAGGGGTCACAGCTTAAGGATAAGGGGGAAATCCTTTAAAACCGAGATGAGAAGAACTTTTTTCACACAGAGAGTGGTGAATCTCTGGAACTCCCTGCCACAGAGGGTAGTCGAGACCAGTTCATTGGCTATATTTAAGAGGGAGTTAGATGTGGACCTTGTGGCTAAGGGGATCAGAGGGTATGGAGAGAAGGCAGGTACGGGATACTGAGTTGGATGATCAGCCATGATCATATTGAATGGCGGTGCAGGCTCGAAGGGCCGAATGGCCTACTCCTGCACCTAATTTCTATGTTTCTATGTTTCTATTCAAAAAGATCTTGCTGCTCCGGCCACCACAGGAATTGCAGATAGTCAATGAGCTTTTCTGATACCTTGACTTGATGAAACATTGCTTTGATATCAGCCATCAAAGCAACTGGTTCTTGTCTGAACCTGATGAAAACTACAATGAGTGAGTTGGTAAGGATTGGACCCTGCAGCAGTCAGCGGTTAAGTGATGTTCCTTTGAAGACTGCACCACCCTTAAGGTTCCATTACCTGAGTGATACACCCATGGTGAGCGATGTACCAGAGCTCTCCATCACTTCGATTCAGCTGGTCCACTGGTACCATGTCAGCATAACCATTGTCAATCATTTCTGTGGGGAAAGATGTATATTCATCATGAAATTTCTTATTCTTGCCAAACCTGTATTTCAGGCTCTGGATGAGCTGCTCTGCAATGCAACAGCTATTTGGCATGCTGACTCTTGTTTGAAAGGTAGGTCTAGACAATAGTGTCCATCTATCATCTTTGCTGGGCGATTCATAATATCCAAAAACTTTACATCTTCTCTGGACATTTCCTCTGTTTCCGTGCTGGTTCTTTCATTGAAGTCGTGATTGTATTGCTTGACCAGTAGCTCCTCTAGGTTTACAATGGATGTCCGATTGATAGCAGCTGCAGGGTTGCCATTTTCATCCCTTCGTTCATTGTCTCTTCTCAGGGAACCATAGATGACCCATCCCAGTAGGAGCCTCACAGCGTATGGTCCATCCTCTTGGCTGTTGACCAGCTACCAAGGTTCCAATACCTTTCAAGCATTTGTCCCTATGAGTAGGTTAGTACCAGAATCTATTTCAGGAAACTTGATATCCTTCAAGTAAGGCCATTGTAACAGCTCTTTCTTTCTGGGAATGTTTAGCTGAGAAACCGGCATGGTCTTATGTGTGAACACATCAGAGAGTTGGATAAAATCATCTTTGTCCAGACTAGATATTTCCTTTCTTTTCTTTTAAAATCTTTTTATTAATTTTTTTTCAAAAACAAAAAAAAGAAATGATGATCAACATAACAGTGATATTGATACATAGGGATCAGGATTACATTAATAACAAGTGTAATCTAAGTATGAATCCCGTGTCAAAATACACATTGGTATAGACCTCCCGGTCTCTATGTAAATATAGGTAAATGGTTAATGGTAAATGGTTAAAAGATTGTATATAGAAAAAAAAAAGAAAAAAAAAAGAAAGAGAAAAAAGGGTAAAAAAACCCCCCTAAACTAAAATAAGCAAAACAAAATTTAGATCCTTGTTTGTCGTCAAGTCCGTTCCACTGTATAAAGGTAAGAAAATTATTATAACGGTTGGAGAGTGAACAATTTATTTTGTGTGAATACATTGAATAAAGCTTCCACAAGTCCTATCAAATTTAACCAAGGGTTCAACAGTCGCTCCTAACTTTTTCTAAATTTAAACATGATATCATTTCAGTACCAATGGAGTGTAGTCGGAGGATTAGAGTCTTTCCATTTAAATAAAATAGATCTTCTGGCAATTAATGTAGTAAAAGCAATCAACCAATGGGCTCAACGGGGCAGATGAGTAGAATCTTACATTGGTAGCCCAAAGATTGCAGTAATAGGATGAGGTTGTAAATCAATACGTAAAACTACAGAAATAGTATCAAAAATGTATTTCCAATAGTTTTCCAAAAGTGGGCAAGACCAAAACATATGATTCAGTGAAGCCACTTCAGAATTACATCTGTCACAGGTTTTATGGTCATATGACCATAAAAACGAGCTGACTTATCTTTTGACATATGAGCTCTGTGAACCACCTTGCGTGTCTTGCACACATTAAAGAGGTATTTACTAATTGAAGAATCCTCTCCCATTTCTCTATAGGTAAAGAAATTTGAAGTTCCCTTTCCCAATCATTCTTAATTTTATCAGATGTACTTACTTGTAATTTCAAAATCAACTCATAAATAGTCGTTCTTAAACCTTTCTGATAAGGATTCAAATGTAAAACATTTTCTGAGATTTCGGTTTGATGTGATAACGGAAGAGGGTAGAGTAGCTTTCAAAAAATGTCTAATTTGTAAATATCTTAAAAAATGTGTTAGGCAGATTATATTAATTGGAGAGTTATTCAAAAGACATAAAACAACCGTCCAAAAACAAATCACGAAAAACTGCTAATCCCTTCCTCTTCCATAACAGAAAGGCTTGATCAGTACTAGAAGGTTGGAAGAAAAAATTAGATATGATAGGACTCAATAAGATGAAATCATTCAATCCAAAAATCTTACAAAATTGAAACCATATTCGCAATGTGTGTCTTATTATTGGGTTAATCATGTATTTATTCAATCTCGTAATTGTAAAAGGTAACAAGGCCCCTAGGATAGAAGCCAATGATAACCCTTGCATAGAATCACGTTCAAGATTTATCCATCCTGGGCATTGGGTATCTTCTAAATCTTTTGTCCAAAATGTTAAATAAGGAGCATTAACTGCCCAATAATAAAATCTAAAGTTCGGCAATGCCAAACCTTTTTAAAATTTCTGTAAGTATTTTTGACTTAGTGTGGGAATTTATTCTGCCATATTTATGAATACATTTTTGAGTCAATAATATGAAAAAAATATTTAGAAATAAAAATCGGTATCATCTGAAATCAATACAAAAATAAACAGGATAAACATTTTAATAGCACTGATTCGGCCGATTAGGGATAAGGACATTGATGACCATTTAGTAAACTGTTGTCTGATGTGATCAATTAAGGGTGTAAAATTGATTTTAAATAGATCCTTGTGTTTATTGGTAATCTTAATGCCTAAACAGTTGGTAGTCAATCTAAATGGAAACTGTCCATAATTCGAAATTTGATTGTTTAATGGAAAAAGCTCACTCTTACTAAGATTTAGATTATAACCAGAAAAACTACTAAATTGATTAAGTAGTGCTACCGTTGCAGGAATAGATTTATCTGGGTTAGAGATAAATAATAACAGATCATCAGTAGGGTCTTTATCTTTTTTAAGAATTAAAGAGATGGATGCTTCAGAAAAGGATTGTGATAATATGTTCATTCTCCGGTGGCGCCATGTTACACTAACAGACGCAACACCTAGTTCCGCTCCCGAAATTTGCGGCTTTTCGTGTAAAAATCTGGTCTAGTGGTCGGGACCGATTTAAAAAACTTGCCGGAGCTCCGTGACGTTGCGCTGCTGACGTCATCAGTAAGCGCTGTGAATTTAACGGAGGTTTAAAGCCTTTTAAATGAAAAAAAAGTCTCCGGGTCAGAGCCCTCAAAGAACAGTCACGAAACACCTTTTGAAAAGCCAGATAAATCTGAAGAATCGACCTCTGAAGTGGCCTCTGAAATAACTACAAGATCCAAGTCTGAAATGGCTACTAAAGACAAAGAACTGGAAGAAATAAATAATTCGGTAAGATAATTAAGAAATTAGATTGTGGCTGGGAATACAAAAATGATGGAAAACATGATGCAGAACATGAATACTGGCAATCAGAAAGTTATTGATTCAATTGGCAACATAAACAAACAAATTGACGATGTGCAAGAAGAATTAACCGGGAGAATTAATCAGGTGGAAGAAGTTTGCACGAAGAAGTTTGAGGCTGTTCATGGAACTGTTTCTTCATATCTGTCTGCAATGAAAGACATGGAATCATCTGTGTTACAAATGTCTGAAGATATGCAGAGAATGAAGATAGAACAAGAACGCCTCGTAAGTCAGCTGCCGAAAGTCTCTGATAAATGCCTTGATTCGGAAGCACGCTCAAGATGCCAAAATTTAAGAATAGTTGGAGTGACAGAGGGAGCAGAGGGGAACGAGCCTCATGAGTTCGCTGCCAACTTACTTAAACAAATACTCAATCTACCCGTCGAACCGTAAATTGAAGTGTGGCACATCGAGTACCGAGATATAAAGCAAGCTCACAAAGAATTGAATAGAATAGAATCTTTAATTGCCACGCAACCAGGGTTGGTGGTATTTGGGTTCGGTACATGATGGTACACTGCTTTTGTTACATACCACTAATAACACAGATCACCGTAATAAAGTGCATCCATACCACATCACAAATCACAAATCTCACCAACAATACATAGTGCAAAAGAACAAACAAAGACCATAGACAAGACACTGTATACATCAAAAGTCTTATTATTGTCTGATTATTGGACGGAATTGAGAGTTCTTATTGCTGAGGGGAAGAAACTGTTTTTATAAAACACCATATCTGACATTTTGAACTCCTTGGAGGATCTGTCTTGTCTTTGAGAATTGTTTACGATTTTGAACTATTTCGTATGGATAGTCCCTGAATAGTTTGATAGAATCGTTTCCAAACCTCATATTCTCTCCATATTTGATTTTTTTCATAACCTCTTCCAGGGCAGAAATGTCCCGAAATTTCACAATGATCTGTCGTGGGTGGGTTGGTCTTGTTCCCCTAATATCCAGAGACCTGAGGTATGGGATGCACCGTATGACTCAAGGGTATTAAAACCATTTAAAATGCAAGACGATAAACAAAAAAATGGGAGGAATCACATTCTGCAGTTGGAACATAAGGGGTGTTAATGAACCTATTAAAATGGGTAAGATATTAGCACAGCTGAAATCGTACAATTCAGACATTACTTTCTTACAAGGAACTCATCTCAAATCCCAAGATCAGACTAGACTGAGGGCAAATTGAATAGGCCAAATATATAATTCTTCACATACCACGAAATCCAGAGGCACGGCAATTATTATTCGTAAAGGTATACCATTTAAATCAAAGAATATTATAACAGATAAGGAAGGGAGATATCTCATAGTTACCGGAGAGATCCACGCTACGCCAATCATTTTGGTAAATATTTACGCGCCCAATTTCGATAATCCCCATTTTTAAAATAAAATCTTGAATATAATTGCAGAGTTTAATTACCAAAATGTTATAATTGGAGGAGACTTTAATTGTGTTCTAGATCCGTATTTAGATAAATCTATGCAAAAACAGAGAGGTAAGGCGAAATCCAAAACTAGTGAACTCTTAAATACATACATAAAAAATACAAATATAACAGATGTTTGGAGGATCGCGAATCCGATCGCGATCGGGAAGGGAATACTCGTTTTATTCAATGGTACACAAAACATACTCACGTATAGACTATTTCCTAGTGGATACAAAATTAATCCCCTATACTATGAACCCAAAATATCACACCAACACTATTTCAGACTCCCCGCTAACTTTCTATTTAAAACTGGAAGGAATGTCTAAGAATAAATCGTTCTGTAGGTTCAATCCTCAAATTTTAAAAGACCCTCGGAGTATATATTTAAAACAACAAATGGACTTTTTTTTCGAGACAAATGATACACCAAATATATCGCCTACTTTATTATGGGAATCCTTTAAAGCATTTATTAGAGGAGTCATAATTTCATACCAAGCTTATCAAAATAAAAAGAATAAGAACGAACAAAGACAGTTAGAAGAACAAATCAGACAACTGGACATTGATAACGCTAAAGATCCAACCATGGATAAACATAATTAAATATTAATATTGAAATTTAAATAAAATAAATTACTATCAGCAAAAGTTATTAGACTATTCCAAATTACAAAACAGGAACATTTTGAATTCGGGGATAAACCACACAAACTTTTGGCACGCCAACTGAAAAAACGGGAAAAAGAACACATGATTCTAAAGATTAAATCAGATAGAGGGGAATTATTAACATTACCTAATGATATCAATAAAAGA
Organism: Amblyraja radiata; assembly: GCF_010909765.2. Taxonomy (NCBI): domain Eukaryota; kingdom Metazoa; phylum Chordata; class Chondrichthyes; order Rajiformes; family Rajidae; genus Amblyraja; species Amblyraja radiata. Next base: position 40,101,119 of record NC_045975.1, read on the forward strand.
TTCGCTCAATTTTATCAGAATTTATATACATCTAAAACAGTAACAGACAATAATAAAGTTACAGAGTTCTTGGATAAATGTAATCATCCAAAACTAGAGTTGAAGGAACAAGAGGAATTGGGAGCACAAATTTCAATTAAGGAAATAGAAGACACAATAAACTCATTAAAGAATGGAAAAACACCAGGACCAGACGGATTTAGTAATGAATTTATAAAAGTTTTACAAACACGTTTAAAGAAAATGTATACATATGCTTTTAAGAACAAATCTTACCTGAAACACTAGCAGAATCAACTGATTACATTAATACTTAAAAAAGATAAAGATATAGAAGAACCCGGATCATACAGAAGCTATTGCACTGTTAAATACAGATAAAAAAATACTAGGCGAAAACACTAGCCTAGAAGACTAAGTAAATACATTAGTAAATTAATAAATGCGGATCAAACGGGGTTCATACCCAAGAGACCAATCATCTAATAATCTGAGACTGTCTGCTCAATATAATGCACTCACATAAAAATGAAGAACAAGACTATCAATTATTTCATAGGACGCAGGAAAAAGTATTCTATCCAAGTGGAATGGGACTACCTGGTTAAAGTATTGCAACATTTTTAAATGGGAGAGAATTTCATCTTATGGATAAAATTATTATATAATAAGCCTACGACAAGAATATTAACTAATAATATATTATCTACGAAATTCCAATTATCAAGGGGCAATAGACAAGGATGCTCACTATCACCACTGTTATTTGCTCTTGTAATTGAACCTTTAGCTGAAATAATCAGAACACATCCGAACATTCACGTTTATAACACAAAATATTTGAATAATAAAATATCCTTATACGCAGACGATGTACTATTGTACATCACAAAACCCCAAATTAGTATACCAAACATATTAAACCTAATTGAGGATTTTGGATCTTTCTCAGGATACAGAATAAATTGGAATAAAAGTGAAATTATGTCGATAAAACCTAAAGACTCAACACATCTCTTAAAATTTTTAAATAGCTTCAGAAAATTTTAAATATTTGGGAATTAAAATCACTAGAAAATATCAAGCAATGTTTAATGCAAATTATAGTCCCCTACTTAAGAAATTAAATGCCTTAATCAAATGCTGGAAAACGCTTCCGATCTCTTTAATAGGGCGCATAAATGCTATAAAAATGATTTTTCTATCACAAATTACATACCTATTCCAGTCAATTCCAATATACCTACCAAAAAAGTTTTTTTTTTAAAAACTGGACTCAGGTATTACAAATGTTATATGGGACTATAAATCCGACAGAATACAAAGAACACAATTGTGCAAACCTAAAGAACTGTGAGGTTTAGCACTTCCTAACTTTATGTACTATTATTGGGCAGTAAACATCAAAAACATGATTCACCTGCTGGACAATTCTGCCCAGCAAGTGGATTGGATTGTAATGGAGAGAGAGGACTGCTCCCCTTGCAATATTGGAGCGATCCTCCTCTCACCAATGAACCTGAACAATACAAAATACAATAAAAATCCAATTATACATAGTACAATTAGAACTTGGAAACAAATAAAACATACCCTAAAATTAAGAAATCTCTCTGTTTTATCCCCAACAGTTAATAACCCGTCGTTTAAACCTTCTATTATAGATAAATCATTTACACAATGGGAAAGAATAGGAATTAAAACGCTCTGAGACATGTATCAAACTGGAAAATTATTATCATTCCAACAATTACAATTAAAGTTCAATTTGAGAAATAATCATTATTTTAAATATTTTAAAATATGTGACTATCTGAAAAAAATATACACAAGATTATTATAATATGCCACCTGATTTACTGGACGAAGCAATGAAGACAAAGGCCGAATCAGCAAATTTAATATCATACTTGTATAACATCATTCTAAATATAGAAATACCATCAACTGACGGTATTAGAAGAGACTGGGAACAAGAATTAGCTATAAAAATTTCAAGAGAGGTGGGATGAACACTTACTGTATGTGCATAAATGCTCCATTAACGTAAGGCACACTTTAATTCAATTTAAAATCTTACATAGATTATACTATTCAAAAACCAAAATAAGCAAACCTTTTCCTAATGTCTCACCTATGTTTGATAAATGCCTATCTCAAGAAGCTACTATAGCGCATTCATTTGTTTTTTGTATAAAAATTCAAAAATTTTGGACTGAAATCTTTGAAATCTTTACAAAATTATTTAAAATAAAACTGATGCCAAAAGCAGAATGGATTATCTTTGGAACAATGGAAAGCAGCCCTGAACTAAATGTGTTTCAAAAGAATCTATTTAATTACGGGTTAATAACGGGAAAAAAAGCTTATACTTAAATTCTGGAAAAATGCTCCTATACCAACAATAAATATGTGGATTTCAAATATGTTTGAAACATTACACCTGAAAGATATGAGACTCCTTCTTGCAAGCAAATCGGACCACTTCCAAAAGACGTGGTCTGCATTTGTCGACTTACTACAAGTATAAGGTGCAACAGTACTTTAAAAATAAATAATGTCAGGATCTGGTAAGGGGGGATGAAAAATACGAAGTTGGTATATCCCTTTTTGTGCGGTCTTCATAATAGAGCTTTTGTTTCTTTTTCTTTTTCTTCTTTTCTATGGCCTATTTCTTAACTTTTTTCCCTAACTCTTTGCTCAATGGGTCTTTCTTTTTGATCACTTTCACATTATCACGACTTTCTCTCACTTTCTTTACTTTCTTTATTTCTCTCTTTTTAAAGCTTAAAAAATGAAGTGGTACAATAAATGTAATAAGATATATTTGGCTTGTACTATTGTAATGTACTGTACTTCTAATAAATATATATATTTTTTTTTAAAAGGCTTCTTTAAAAACCTTTCATAGCAGGGGGACAGTAAACTTGAAAACTACTTTAAAAATTCCACTGTATACCCATCTAAACCGGGCGCTTTGCCAGAATTCATCGAAAGGATTGCTTTCTGCATATCTTCCTCCGTGATGAGCTCATCTAACAACAGCGACTCCGGATTGTCAAAGCTGCCACAGCCAGACATAAAAACAGTTTTTATCCACGAGCAGTTGCTCTACTCAACAGCCAAACATCTGTAGCCTCCCTTTGATCTGGTATTTTGTTGGTTCACATGCTTGATCAATGGTGTTTTATCATTAATGATTTATTATTATTAATGTTTAGTGGTTTCTGAGTCATTCATAACCGTCACTGTATGTCATGTTGTTACTTGTGGGTGGAGCACGAAGGCAAATTCCTTGTATGTGAATACTTGGCCAATAAACTTACTTACATACTTACTTACTTACTTATGTGGTAAATTGGGCAAGTACAATTTCTTTAAAAACTCATGCATTATATTGGAATCAGTAGGAAATTCTAATTGGTATAGGGAGGTATAAAATTCCTGATGGGATTTATTAATTTCATCATGATCTACTGTCAGTGTACCATCTCGTTTTCTCACTTTAATAATCTGACGTTTGGCTGATACAGCTTTCAACCGATTGGCAAGTAATTTGCCAGATTTATCACTGTGTATATAAAATTGACTTTTGGTTTTAAGTAGTTGATTCACAATCGGTGATACTAATAACAAATCATGTCTCATTTGAAGTTCAACTCTGTTTGTATAGAGCTCTCAACTAGGAGCTTTTGAATATTTTTTTATCAATTTCTTTAATCCCATCAACCAATATACGTATTTCATTTTTAGTTTTTTTTTAATCCCGCCGAATATGAAATAATTTGTAAATGAATATATGCCTTAAAAGTATCCCAGACTACACCATTGGATATGTCTTCAGTAGAGTTTGTTAAGAAGAAAAAGGCAATCTGATCTTTAATAAAATTAACAAAATTTAGATCTTGAAGCAAAGTAGTATTAAATCGCCATTGTTTAGCACTAAACTTGGAATCAGATAGTTTGATTGATAGTTTCAATGGTGCATGATCAGAAATGGCAATTGCATCATACTCGCACGCAGTGACCGATGAAACTACACGTCTTCCCACCCTGGACTACACGTCTTCCCACCCTGCCCCCTGTAAAGACTCCATCCCCTACTCCCAATTCCTCCGCCTACGCCGCATCTGTTCCCAGGATGAGACATTTCATACCAGGGCATCGGAAATGTCCTCGTTCTTCAGGGAACGGGGATTCCCCTCCGCCACCATAGATGAGGCTCACACCAGGGTCTCATCCATACCCCGTAACGCTGCTCTCTCTCCCCATCCCCGCACACGCAACAAGGGCAGAGTCCCTCTGGTCCTCACCTTTCACCCCACCAGCCGGCAAATACAACACATAATCCTCCGCCATTTCCGCCACCTCCAACGTGACCCCACCACTCGCCACATCTTCCCATCTCCCCCCATGTCTGCCTTCCGCAAAGACCGCTCCCTCCGCAACTCCCTCGTCAATTCTTCACTTCCCTCCCGCACCACCCCCTCCCCGGGCACTTTCCGTTGCAACCGCAAGAAATGCAACACCTGTCCCTTCACCTCCCCCCTCGACTCCATTCAAGGTCCCAAGCAGTCGTTCCAGGTGCGACAAAGGTTCACCTGTATCTCCTCCAACCTCATCTACTGCATCCGCTGCTCTAGATGTCAGCTGATTTACATCGGTGAGACCAAGCGTAGGTTGGGCGACCGTTTCGCCGAACACCTCCGCTCAGTCCGCAATAACCTACCTGATCTCCCGGTGGCTCAGCACTTCAACTCCCCCTCCCATTCCCAATCCGACCTCTCTGTCCTGGGTCTCCTCCATTGCCAGAGTGAGCACCAGCGGAAATTGGAGGAACAGCACCTCATATTCCGTCTGGGGTCCTTGCGTCCCCTTGGCATCAACATTGAATTCTCCCAATTTGGCTAGCCCGTGCTGTCCCCTCCCCCCCTCCCCTTCCTTCACCCTCTAGCTGTCTCCTCCCATCCGCCCGCCCTCGGGCTCCTCCTCCTCCTCCCTTTGTCCTTCTTTCTTTCCCCACCCCCTATCAGTCTGAAGAAGGGTTTCGGCCCGAAACGTCGCCTATTTCCTTCGCTCCATAGATGCTGCTGCACCCGCTGAGTTCCCCCAGCAATTTTGTGTACGACCGATGAAACTAGCCGGGAATCTATTATAAAGTAGTCAATCCTAGAGTAACTATGATATACATGAGAGAAGAAAGAAAATTCTTTGTCATGTGGGTGAAGGAAACTCCAGACTTCTAACATTCCAGAGTCAAGTAAAAAATAATTAATAAAACTAGAGGATTTATTTGGAAGCGCATGATTAGATGCAGATCTGTCCATCGAGGGATTCAAACAACAATGTAAAGGGTTAATTTCGTAGACCATAGTAGTTCATGATACTGGAAGGAGAAAAATCTAAGGCGGAGCCGGAAGTTACGACATTTCAGACATTTCTGTAGTTCTAACACAGCCCAGATAGAAAAAAAGAAATTAAAAGCAAAAGTCCCAGCCCACGCAAAGCCCGAAACCAGTAGGCAGTCAGTACGCTACCTAACCCCTTCCCCAACCCCGTCCCTCTCCAGTAGCAGCTCTAAAAGTCGAGGAAAGATGTATTTACCACAATAGCCAAGACAAATTGATATTATGGTTAAAAAGTACATGCAAGCTGTGAAAACCAATAACTGCTCCACATTGTTTATCCAATGAAAGGAAGAGAAACCCTTCGGAAGACTTTTTGAAAGTGGAAGTGTTAACAAAGAAGATCTTAAATGTTAAAGTATAATACCATCACCTTAATATTCCCACCCACCAAAAAAAAAAAGAAGGAAAGAAAAAAAAGAACTTAACAATATCTTAGAGAACTTAAAAGTTATAATATGATATAATCGTACTAATATTCTAAAAAGTAATAAAAAATAACTCACCCAGTCATTTACAAAGCGATGTATAGTCAAATTAGGAGCAATAAATCTCAGATTGTAACTCAACTGGCAGCAACTCCCCGTCGCGGCTTCAGGGGAGGGGGACACATTAATCATTGTCCACCCCCTGTTGCCAGCGATGTCGGGAGCAGAGTATAAACTACTCAGAAAATTGTAAGTTCAAGGGATACCGGCAGGATCTTGATAAGCCTCCAGAAAGCGGGAAGCGTCTTGCGGATTGTTAAAGAATCGGCTGTTACCATCAGGGAGTTGTATTCGCAGTCTGGCTCCAGATGAGACATTTTTATCCAAATATCTTGATCAGAAACACCGACCATCCATAATCCCCAAAGATGCTCTCTGCCCCTCCCCCATCCAACATCTGAGTATCTGTCATTTCCACACCCTTCATTGTATTATAAATCTCTATAAAGTCACTGCTCAGCCTCCGTCACTCCAGGGAAAACAGTCCCAGCCTATTCGTTCCCCTGATAAATCGAGCCTTTTTGTCCCAGCAACATCCTTGTGGGTCTGAAGAAGGGCCCTGACCTGAAACATCGCCTCTCCACTTTCGTCAGAGATGTTGCCTGACCTATTGCGATATTCTATCACTTTGTGTCTAACCTTATGATGCTTCTCTGCACCTACTTTAAGTTATTTGCATCCTTCCATCACCCAGGACATTACACAATAATCGTAGAAGAATTATTGTGCCTGAGAAGGAGATTACCCAATGGAGACAAAATCAACCACTAAATTTAAGCCACGCGCCAACTCTCTGACACCTCCTCCTACCTACCCCTGGACCATGACCCCACTGACGAGCACCAGGCCACCATCTCCAGCACCATCACCAACTTCATCAACTCCCACGCCCTACCCAACCGAGCCTCCAACCTCATCGTTCCCCAGCCCCGCACGGCCCGATTTTACCTTCTCCCCAAAATCCACAAACCTGACTGTCCCGGTAGACCCATTGTCTCTGCCTGTTCGTGCCCCACCGAACTCATTTCCAAATACCTTGACTCCATCCTATCCCACTTGGATAAATCCCTCCCTACCTATGTTCAAGACACCTCAGACTCTTTCCGTCGTCTCCGCGCGTTCCATTCTCTAGGCCCTCACCCCCTCATCGTCACCATGGACGTTCAGTCGCTCTACACCTCCATCCCCCACCAGGATGGTTTCAAAGCCCTCCGGTTCTTCCTCGACCAGAGAAGCTACCTATACCCAGCCACTGACACTCTCCTCCGCCTAGCGGAGCTGGTCCTTACCCTCAATAACTTCACGTTTGACTCCTCCCATTTCCTCCAAATACAAGGCGTAGCTATGGGCACACGCATGGGCCCCAGCTATGCCTGCCTCTTTGTCGGTTACGTCGAGCAATCCTTGTTCAATACGTACCAGGGCCCCATCCCCGACCTCTACTTCCGCTACATCGATGTCTGCTTTGGTGCCACCTCCTGCACCCACACACAACTGACTGACTTCATCCACTTCACCACTAACTTCCATCCGGCACTCAAATACACCTGGACCATTTCCGACACTTCCCTACCATTCCTTGACCTCACTATCTCCATTGCAGGTGATAGACTTCTGACCGACATCCACTATAAACCCACTGACTCCCATGGCTATCTGGACTACACTTCTTCCCACCCAGCTTCCTGTAAGGACTACATCCCCTACTCCCAATTCCTCCGTCTATGCCGCATCTGCTCCAAGGATGAGGTGTTCCACACCAGGGCATTGGAAATGTCCTCATTCTTCAGGGAACAGGGGTTCTCCTCCTCCACCATAGATGAGGCTCGCACCAGGGTCTCTTCCACACCCCGCAACACTGCTCTCTCTCCCCATCCCCCCACTCGCAACAAGGGCAGAGTCCCCCTAGTCCTCACCTTTCACCCCACCAGCCGTCACATACAACAAGTAATCCTCCGTCAGTTTCGCCACCTCCAACGTGACCCCACCACTCGCCACATCTTCCCATCTCTCCCCATATTTACCTTCTGCAAAGACCGCTCCCTCCATAACTCCCTTGTCAATTCTTCCCTTCCCTCCCGTACCACCCCCTCCCCGGGCACTTTCCCTTGCAACCGCAGGAGATGTAACACTTGTCCCTTTACCTCCCCCATCGACTCCATTCAAGGACCCAAGCAGTCGTTCCAGGTGCGACAGAGGTTTACCTGCATCTCCTCCAACCTCATCTATTGCATCCGCTACTCTAGATGTCAGCAGATCTATATCGGTGAGACCAAGCGGAGGTTGGGCGATTGTTTCGCCGAACACCTCTGCTCGGTCCACAATAACCAACCTGACCTCCCAGTGGCTCAGCACTTCAACTCCCCCTCCCACTCCGAATCCGACCTCTCTGTCCTGGGTCTCCTTCATGGCCAGAGCGAGCAGCTCCGGAAATTGGAGGAACAGAACCTCATATTCCGCTTGGGGAGTCTGCATCCTGGGGGCATGAACATTGAATTCTCCCAATTTTGTTAGTCCTTGCTGTCTCCTCGCCTACCTCAGCCTTCCTGCTGTCTCCTCCCATCCCCCAGCCTTCGGGCTCCTCCTCCTTTTTCCTTTCTTCTCCCCCCCCCCCCCCCCCCCCCCCCCCCCCCACCCCCGATCAGTCTGAAGAAGGGTTTCGGCCCGAAACGTTGCCTATTTCCTTCGCTCCATAGATGCTGCTGCACCCGCTGAGTTTCTCCAGCTTTTTTGTGTACCTTCGATTTTCCAGCATCTGCAATTCCTTCTTAAACACTAAATTTAAAATGTTTGGGTGAACTAATGCACGCAAAAACAATATTTTCGAGACCATCGTATAATGCTCTGTGGTGCATTTTGTTTGGGTGATGGAGCATGTACAACAATTCAATACAATTCAATTTATTGTCATTTGGACCCCTTGAGGTCCAAACGAAATGTAGTTTCTGCAGCCATACATTACAAACAAATAGACCCAAGACACAACATAATTTACATAAACATCCATCACATTGCTGTGATGGAAGGCCAAAAAACTTATCTCTCCACTGCACTCTCCCTGGTCTGATGCTGCATGTGTTTAGTTTGCATGCTCTCCTTATGACTGCGTGGGTTACCTTTGGGTTCTCCAGTTTTCTGCCACATCCCAATGACAAATGGTTTTGCAAACTACCCAAACGGAATATGAGACACTGTTCCAGGGACAAATGTAGTTGGGACATTTTGCTCGGCATGGGCAAGTTGGGCTGAAGTGCCTGTTTCCATGCTGTATGGCTCCATGTCTCTATCTCTGCCAAGCCCCCAGCAATTTCCTCTGTTATCTCTGGGATAGATCCCTTCTAGCCGTGGAGTTATCCACTTTAATGTTCTTCATCATTAAGAACATTATTGTTATTAAAGCACAGTTGAATATGTAGCTGGATGATTCCAAATCACTGGAGCAATGAAGCAGCAGGTTTATCAGCTGCATTGCAGTGCCATGTAGACACAAAATGCTGGAGTAATTCAGCGGGACAGGCAGCATCTCTGGAGAGTAGGAATAGGTGACGTTTCGGGTCGAGACCCTTCTTCTGATTGAGTGTTAGGGGAGAAGGAGTGTAGAGATATGGAATTGTAAGATGTGTAAAGGACAGATTAAAGCAGATGAATGCAAGGAAATGTACAATGTTCATTGTTACCTGAGGGGAAGGTGACAAGGATTGTTTAATCAGTAAAATTAATCTGAAGGACAGGAAAACTAGTCGGGGAACTAGGGTGGGGAGACACGGAGAAAGAGGGAAAGCAAGGGTTATTTGTAGTTAGAGAAATCAATATTCATATCATGTATTCTGTGACTCAATAATTACCATGTCTGGCAGGATCTGTGGGGATGAAAACAGCTGCAGGCCATTGTTTGCTCACAACCTGTCACTCCTCCAAACTGTCCTGGAGTTAGGGTCAGAACACAGCACAGAGACAGGGCCTTCAGACCACCACACCAACCTGTCGGCCCAGATACACTGATCCCATTTGTTCACATTAAGTTTGTATCCTTCTGTACTTTACCTACTTAAGTTCCTACCTGAACACCTCTTAATCATTATCATTATCATCCTTTTATTGTCATCATGCAAAGCAACAATTGTACAGTGCAAAATGAGAAGACTTTTCCCAGGGAATACCGGAGCATCGCACATAAAAACTTAAACATTTCACGCATAAATAAAAACGATTTTAAAAAAACAATCCAGTTCCTGATAAAAACAGTGCGAATAGTTAAAAAAGTGCAGGTAAAAAAAAAAAGCAACATTAAAATACAAGTTAAAAAAAAGTCATAAAATGTCCAGGGCAGCTGATTTAAGTGGCTTGAGCCAGTGCCAGAGTTATTATTCAGTGCCAGTTATTAAATTGTCAGTGCAAAAGCAGCAGAGTCAGGTGGAGTGACTGTTTAGCAGCCTCACAGCCTGTGGAAGGAAGCTGTTTAGCAGTCTGGTTGTCCGGGCTTTGATGCTGCGGTGTCTCTTTCCTGATGCAGGAGATCCAGATGTGTGTGGAGGGGGTGCAGTCTGTCCTTTGCTATGCTCAGTGCTTTTTTCAGGCAGCGGCTCTGGAACAATTCTTGTACCGAGGATAGCGAGACGCCAATGATCCTCTCTGCTCCCCTCACTATCCTCTGCAGAGCCTTCCTGTCTGAGCAATTACAGTTGGAGTACCACGTGTTCATGCAGTACGTGAGTACAGACTCCACCGTGCCCCTGTAAAAAGTCCTGAGGATGTTGGTGGGAAGTGAGACCTGTTTGAGTTTCCTCAGGTAGTGCAGTCGCTGATGGGCCCGTTTGACAATCCCAGTGTTGTTCCTGGACCAGGTCAGACTGTCTGTGATCTGCACTCCGAGGAACTTTATGCTCTCCACTCTCTCCACCATGGTGCCACTGATGTTGAGGGGTGTGTGTTTGGGCTGCGACCTCCTGAAGTCGACAATCATCTCCTTTGTTTTGTCTCCGTTTAATTCTAAATTGTCGTTGCCGCACCAGTCCACTAGTTGTTTCACTTCATCCCTGTACATTGTTTCATCCTCTCCACTGATGAGTCCCACCACTGTGGTGTCATCTGTGAATTTTATAATCCTGTTGTCCCTGCATCTAGCAGCACAATCATGTGTGAGCAGTGTGAACAACAGCGGGCTGAGCACACAGCCTTGAGGGGAGCCAGTGCTCAGCGTGATCGAGCCTGAGGTGTTTTTGCCAACACGGACTGACTCCGGTCTCTCTGTCAGAAAGCCCAGGATCCAGTAACACAGGGTGGTGTTGAGGCCCAGCAGAGTTAGTTAGTCTCTGTGGGATGATGGTGTTAAAGGTTGAGCTGAAGTCAATGTACAGGATTCTGGTGTAGGTGTTTTTGTTTTCCAGATGAGTGAGTATTGTGTGCAGCGTAGTAGAGATGGCAACTTCTGTAGAACGTTTGGGGCGATAGGCGAACTGGAGGGGGTCTAACGATGAGGGGAGGCTGGCAGTAATATGAGGTTTAACCAGGCGTTCAAATCACTTCATTACTATGGGGGTTAGGGCGGTAATCATTTAGGCAGGCCACAACTGATTTCTTTGCTATTGAGATTATTGTGGAAGTTTTGAGGCATGTGGGGACAATGGCTTGACTAAGTGAGACGTTGAAGATGTCTGTTAGCACATCTGCTAACTCATCCGCACATTCCTTGAGCACCCGTCCTGGGATGTTGTCGGGTCCAACTGCTTTCCACGGGTTGACCTTGGACAGGGTTCTCCGTGTGTCCATTGAGTCTATGATCAGGACTGGCTGGTCAGTTTGTGAGCAGGGGCTGGCTCTCCCCTTGGGTGTGGTGTTAGCTGCATCAAAACGTGCAAAGAAATTGTTCAGTTTATCTGGAAGAGAAGTGTCAGTGTCAGTCACCTGCTGCATTGCCTTGTACCCCGTCAGTGTTTGGATTCCCTTCCACATCCACCTTGTGTCTCCTGTGTCACAGAGGTGTCCCTGAATTTTCTCTGCATAGGCACGTTTCGCTGCCTTGATTCCTTTTTCCAGTGCAGTCCTGGTAGACCGAAGTGCAGCTGTGTTACCGGCTCTGTAGGCTGCATCACGGGCCCTCAGCAGCGAGCGCACCTCTGCTGTCATCCATGGCTTTTCATTTCCACGTGCAGTGAAGGTTTTAATGACAGTGACATCCTCGGTGCACTTAGCAATGTAGCTGGTTACAGTCTCTGCGTACTCCTCGATGTTGATGAGGCCATCATAGGATGCTGCTGTCCTGAACACATCCCAGTCATTGTGCAGGAAGCAATCCTGCAGTGCTGAGGCTGCTCCCTCTGACCAGACCCTGGTGTGTTTTCTCTCTGCTCCGACTTGTCTTTGCAGTGGTGTATTTCCTGTTGCAGTAATTTCAGTCCTCCCTATCAGAAATTTTAATGGTTTGAAATATTTTCTTTCCCTTGCAGGATTTGATGCTCCTCAAGGTTCAAAGGCTCTTCGATACAAATCCTCCTTTAGATTCCTCGACCATATCTCTTTCCTCTCGCCTCATGGCCACTTTATATCTTATGGTTTTAGATTCTTACCTCTCTGGCCCCAAAAATTACTAAATAGGCATGGCAAGACTGCACCATTAAATATGATGATACCTGCATGATCGATTTGAATGGGATTTCTTAAGACATAAATTAGATCATGCAGCATTTTTCCCCACTAAAGCAGTCATGAGATCCATATCAGAGGCCAGAGTGGAGCTCAGATTAACATCTCACCCACCAGATGGCATCATAACACTGCAACAATACTACATCTGGAGATTATAGTTGAGTTCTGGGAGTGGGACTTCCTTGTTCTTTATTCTTACTAAACCTTGGAGATTTCACAAACAAAACAACTTTTCAAATTAGGTGCTTCATCAGCCCTTAATCACTCTTTCAGCAGTTTTCTTATCTAGATAAAGCTGCAACAAGGTGACTTTGGTTGAATCCTACCAGTACAGACGCCTCTTCCCAGAGGATGTGCCTCCCCTCCTGATGGCTGAGCAAAGTGCATACCCTCTGAGCAATGTGGTCTTTCCACTACACTGAGTTCTCCTGCTCGTTCTTCATAATCTCTACACCAACTCAGAGTCCGACACAGTTAAAACAAAGGCTGATACAAATAGAAACGGGCACCATTAGAGTCTCTGCCCTTATAAAATGCAGCTTGCAACAGCTTTAACAGGTGGTTGATGGTTAGTGTAGACTCGGTGAGTCAGGAGGCATGTCTCTGTACTGCACCTTTCTGAAACTCGAACTCTGTCCAGCCCAACTGTGATCATCCCGGTTAGGACACTGGTCATGTCTCCTTAGAGTTATTTTGTGCAAAAGCAGAGCGCTGGTCATAAATCAACTGGTGGCCTCCATGTTCCAGCAGCATTCGATGTCAGTCTCTGAATGCGTGCCTGGGAACAGTCCGTAATTCAGAGTCATCTGTGACAGAGCTATTCGGAATAAATCTTGACAGGGACCCTTGCAAACCTCGCCAGACTTTCTTTGCAACACTCTGCAAAGAGGTGGGCAACAGTCTCCTCTCCATAGCAGCTGTCCTGAAGGCAGCGTACACCGGTAGAGAGGTTCCGACGGTGCAGGATCTGTGGGAGGGCTCCCCAAACCAAACCAAACCAAACCAGGTCTTGGTGTTTGTTGGTGAGTTTTGGCGATGAGGCATTTCGCCAGACAAGCTGTGCAGTCTGGGAAGGTCATAAATTCAGTGAAAGACGTTCTTTGGTCTGCCCGAGCTTTGTTGACCTCCCAACGGAACGGGATGTCCGTTGGGGAATGTTGCCGACTGGCCCGCTGCAGACTGCAGGAGTACGTGCTGAGGGAAGCACTGAAGCTTGGTGCAGCCAACATCAAGGCTCTGTGGGGGAGGACCAGAGTCTAGGGTCCTTCCGCTGCTGGACATGGAGGGCAGGTTGTGGTGGAGACGCCCCTCAAAATAAGGGAAGGGATTCCACGTCAGTGGGCCACATGAACGGCAAGGGTGCGGGAGAAATTTGTGAAATTTGATCAACGTGTGTATAGTGTATAGTGTCTGAAAATGTTGGATCAATTTTTTGCATGGTTCATGTATTGCATATATTTATTACTTGAATAAAGTCTATTTTGAAATTTAAAAAAAGGTGTCCTCCATGTTGTGGTACCGGTGGTGACGTTGGTTCCGTCCTCTGCTTTTATTTCCCGGATCCAAAGGAAATTGTAACACTTCACTGAAGCAATGGGAAACAGTGGATCTCTGCTGCGGTCCTGAATCTCTCATTTGCGGAGGCCGGTCAGTTCTGATTCGCATCCACCTTGGTTGCGACTCTCCATCTTAGGACCCTGCAGAGATACATGTAGTCTGAGAATCCTAATCATTGGGATGCTCAGGGAAAGTACTTTGTTCATTGCCTTCAGAAGAACATATAACATAGGCATTAGCCACTGCGTTAGTTACCTGTTTTTTTACTGGGACTTACTTGAAGACTTGAATCTGGTCACATTCAGCCAACATGTGGCTCCTGAATGAAGTCAGTGAGATCTGCATGGGTGCAGGAGGTAGCACCAATGCAATTGTCGATGTAGCGGAGATAGAGTTCGGGGATAGGGCCACGGTACGCCTCAAACAAGGATTGTTCGACGTACCCTACAAAGAGGCAGGCAAAGCTGGGGCCCATGCGAGTGCCCATAGCTATGCCTTGGATTTGGAGGAAATGGGAGGAGTCAAACAAAAGTTGTTGAGGGTAAGGACCAGCTCTGCTAGGAGAAGTGTATCGGTAGACTGGGATTGGTTGGTTCTGCGGTCGAGGAAGAAACGGAGGGCTTAAAGACTCTCCTGGTGGGGGTTGTAGGTGTAGAGTGACTGGACATCCAGGGTGAAGATGAGGGAATGGGGGCCGAGAAAACGGAAGTCCTGGAGGAGACGAAGAGCGTGTGAGGTAGGGAGGAATTTAACCGGGGGGGATAGGATGGAGTCGAGGTATGTGGAAATACGTTCGGTGGGACACGAACAAGCCGAAACAATGGGTCTGCCAGGACAGTCAGGATTATGGATTTTGGAGAAGGTAAAACCGGGCTGTGCGGACTGGGGAATTATGAGGTTGGAGGCTTGGGAGGGCAGGGAGCCGGAAGTGATGAAGTCAGTGATAGTAGGCATGCCTTGAGGAAAGTGATGGTGTATAAGATAATGGCCAGCTGCTCGTCTGTGGGGTCATGGTCCAAAGATAAGTAGGTGTCTGAGAGTTGGCGACTAGCCACAGACTTGTAGAGATCAGCGCGCCAGACGACCACGGCACCTCCCTTGTCGGCAGGTTTCATCACCCAGTCTGGGTTGTTGCAGAGTGGAAGGCTGAACGTTCGGGTGAGGGGGGGGGGGAGACGTTAGAGTGAGAAAGGGGAGTGGAGAAGTTGAGGCGGTTGACGTCCCGCCGGCAGTTTAAAATAAAAAGGTTTAAAGCAGGTTGATGGCCGTGAGGGGGAGTCCAAGAGTAGGGGTTCTATTGGAGACGGGAGAAAGGGTGATCACTAGGGGGTGAGGACTCCTTCCCATGGAAAAACGCTTGGTTGCGGAGGCGAAGTGAGAGTGGGGTGATTCCAACTGGGCTTACCCCTGCTTGACTGCAATTTACTCATAGGACCCAAGCCCTATGATCTTTACCAGGTGGTGGTCTCACACAGCTTATGTCAGCTATGTGTGGGATTTTTCAGTAGTGGAGGAAAGGCTGACGGATGCTGTCAATCAACTAACACCATAGTATGATGAGAATCACATCCGTGCAAACCCGTCTAAGACACAGGTGTATGCCTTCAACTTGAGAAACCGAGAAGCCAGGAGACAACTTCAGGTGAACCGGTATGGAACAACATTGGAGCACTGTGAGCATCCGGTTCACCTTGGTGTAACCCTTGACTGATAGATGTCTTACCGTCAAGATCCATATTGAGAAGACAAAGACAAGAGAAAAAAATGAGCGCACGCATCAATGTTGTTAGTAAGCTCACCAACACAAGATAGGGTGCTAACCCACACACCCTACGTTCCACTGACTTAGCCCTCTGCTATTCTGCTGCTGGGCATGCACAGTATGGGAAAGATCCACCCATGCCAAGAAGCTGGACCCAGCCCTCAATGCTTCCTGCAGACTTGTCAGAGGTTGGCTCAAGCCAACAAGTACTGACAGCCTCTACCTCATGGCAGGCATAGCCCCGCCAGACATCAGAAGAGCTGGAGCCATCATGAAGGAGCGCCAGCAGCAGATAACAGATAAACAACATCCAATGTTTGGCCAGACACCATTTCCGAGCCGCCTAAAGTCGAGGAAAAGATTTCTTAAACTGTGTGACTCCTCTTGAGGCTGACATTACAACAAGTGAAGCACGAGTCTCCATATGGGATGATAGAATATCCACTCTACCTCCTGGTGCAGACGCAAGTTGGGCCAGATGGAAATGCCTCAATCGATTGAGAATTGGTGTTGGCAGAGCTAACACCTGCTGAAATGCCCTCAACTGGAAAACCAATGCACGGCTGCCCACAATGAAGATGCCGAGAAGTGTGTTCAGCTCTGGCTGAACAATATCTAATCTTGTGATTTGGACTCGATAAAATGTTACACAATGTAATTTTAACATTGAATTTTTACATAGAACACTGCAGCCCAGGGCAGCAGAGTGGCACAGCGGTATAGATAGTGCCTCCCAACACCAGAGACCCAGGTTCGATCTTGACTACGGGTGCTGTCTATGCAGATTTCTCCCGGTGAACGTGTGGATTTCCCCAGGTGCTCCAGATTCCTCCCAAAGACTTGCAGGTTTGTAGGTTAATTGACTTCTGTAAATTGCCCCTAGTATGTAGGATGCGAAAGTGGGATAACTTAGAACCAGTGTATGGGTGATCAATGGTCACCATTGATTGACTGAATGGACTGTTTCCACTATGTATCTCTAAACTAAGCACAGGATCAGGTCCTTCAGCCCACCATGTTTCTGCTGAAAATTATGCCAGGTTAAACTGACCTCATTTTCCTGTGCATGATCTAAATCCCTCTACTCCCTTCACTTCCATGTGCCTATCTAAAAGCCTCTTAAATTCCACTATCGGGTCTGGTTCCACCACACCTGGCAATGCATTCCTCACCACTCTGTTTAAAAAACTTGCCCCGCACTTCTCGATTATACCCCCCCAATGGCCTCTAATGTATGAATTTCCACCCTGGGAAAAAGGTTCTGACTCTCTACCCTATCTATGCCATATTACAAAAAAGGTGCCGGGGCTCTTATATAAGACATAGATCAGTGCAGCACAAGTACAGGCCCTTCTGTCCAGCATGTCCATGCCGAGCATGATGCCAAGTCAAACTAATCTCTATTGACTGCACGTGATCAACATCCCTCTATTCCTTCCATATCAGATCAGAACAGAGAAAACCTCCTATAGCAGTGATGAGTCTCTCGAACAGGACAGATTATTCAGTCACAGTGTTGTCAAGTCATCAATCATTCTTGTCACAGTGTACACTGGGGAAGCACTGCAATGAGAACTCAAAGTATTCCACTTCAATCACAACACTAATAGGAATTTATATCATTTGTGTTTATAATTTATAACGTTCGTACTTCATCTGTATTTACATTTTCACAAAAATTCATCAGTATCACTGGGTTATACTTTTGGTGTGGACTCGTCTGTCACTTGGTAACACAAAAGTACAGTCAAGTACCAAACTGGACATCCTATTGTAAAACGATGCTGGCCAAGTGACTGGTGTTTTGACGGAAGAGCATTTTGGAGATTGTGATCACGGCTCCATAAGTTTTAAGATTATTTTGAATAGGGGTAGGTCTGGATATTAAGGTAAGGTACTTCATTGGGGCAAGGCAGATTACAATGTCATTAGGCAGAAGCTAGGGAAGGTAGATTGGGATTAGTTGTTATTGGGTAACTCCACGGAGTACATGTGAGAGTCCTTTAAAAGGCCAGCTGATCAAAGTGCAGGATCAGCATGTTCCAGTAAGGAGGAGCGATAGAACAGCAAGGCATGCGAACTGTGGATGACAAATGAGATTGCAAACTTGGTCAGGCTTAGAAAGGTGGCACCAGACAGGGCTTGAGGAATACAAAGCGAGCAGGAAAGAACTCATAGTGGGTGACTAGAAGGGCCAAAAGGTTCCAGTGCAAGAGAGATTCCAACTGGAGGTGCGAGTTCTGGTGGCCCCAGGTGACAACAAGCAGGTTGAGGATGGATGGGAAGCGATAAGGCAATGGCTTCAGGGAAATGCATCTCTCCCCCCCCCCCCCCCCCCCCCCCCCCCCATTGGGGAAAATTTGCTGCATGTGTGTAGAAAGCGTCTGAAGATGTGGCCGAGCCTAAAGAATGGTTTCGATCTGTGTAGGCAGAGTATTTTAGTACCGATCTTGGCAATTTTGATACCAGTAACTGCGGGTCTTTGAAGTCCGTAAGCCTGACCTTAAGCCTGACCTACCGAAGATGATGGAGGTTACCTTCCCTAACTGGGACAGTATTAACACCACCTTCTGTGGCAATGAATTCCACAGATTCATCATCCTCAGACTAAAGAAATTCCTGCTCATCTTTCTAAATGTACGTCCTTTTATTCTGAGGCTATGGCCTCTGGTCCCAGATGCTCCTACTATTGGAATATTGATGATATTGTTCTTGCTTCAGTGACCAAGGAGCAACACGAACAGGAACACCACCAACTCCTCGATTACCTCTCCTCTTGGGACCACAAAACCAGTCTAGCCAAAGCACAAATTGTACAGGAAGAAGTTGTTTACCAGGGACAGAAAATCTCCCAGGGAAAAAAAAGACCTTACGCAGGATCAGACTGCTACCATCCGAGAGGCCAAACAGCCCACTACAATCCAGGAATTTAGATCCTTTCTAGGCCTATGCAACTTTAATCGGCAGTGGATTGATGCATACACTCAATTGACACAGCGTCTAAATGACCTCTGCAAAGGAAATCGGGCATTAGGGGAAAAGATTTCCCTTGCTGAGGGACAACACCCCTTTGGGCTCTGATGAATTGTCATGGTTTTCGACATTTCTGCTGTGAGCTCCTTAATAATTGTTAAATGATGGGCACCAGGCCAGCAAATTAGGCTTTCCATCTCTTTTCTTCTTCAATTTCCCCCAAAATGGGTTACTGCGGGGAAATGGTTGCTAGGTAAAAGGCCAACTGGTTGAATGGTGGAGCACCCTTGTAGGCCTGATCAGCTTTATTTTCTAGGTTCCCATTACCTACATAGCTACACCCTTAAGAGAACAATGGGAAACATAGCTAATCTTTTCCTTGGCTGTGCACATGATCACTTCCAAGTGCGTGTGTTATAGTGTGTACGTGTGATCTGCGCATGGTCACGTTTGAACACAATACCCCGCACTTTCATGGCCATGAATGTATGCACATGTCCTTGTGCAGCTGTTTCTGTGACAGTGTGGACAACAGCTGAGTGGGGTGATTGCCCGGGCTGCCTAACATGGTCACATTCCCCAACGACACACATGTTGTTTAAGTGATGAGACTGCATCCACAATGGTAGACAAAGTAACCAGGAACAAGAGTGAGACAGAGACACATGGACTGGTTTTATTGCAACATTCAAGATACTGTACAGTGCTATAAATACATGTAATACTGAATTATTTACACCAGAAATCCCAATCCTATAACAGTAAGCAACTAACACAAAGAATACCATCCCTGCTGGCCAAACTAGATCAGAATATCTAACATAAAACACACATGACAAAAAGGAGAAAAGCTGTAAGTTCCATCTTCACATCAAGCATAAAATCCTGACCTTCGACACACTGCCTGCAGTCAGTGCTTAAAACATACACTGCCTGCTTCACCTCCCGTCTCATGTAGTAGGTGGATGAGGAGAGGTCAACAGGATGAGGATGAGGAGAAATCAAGTGTATTAGGAAGGTATTACTGAGAAATAAGCAAGTCAGAGCAAAGAGTGGGAATAAAGAGGGCCTTTTCTGCACGACTGCCGGAGACCTGTGGTGTTTCGCAGGGGTTGGTTGGACCCGCTACTTTTCACATCATATTTTAATGGATCTGGATGAAGGAATTGATGGCTTTGTGGCCAAGTTTGCGGCTGCAGGTCTAAGATAAGTTTGGAGAGTGGACAAAGAATTGGCAAATGGAATACAGCGTAGCAAAGTGCAGGGTCATATACTTTGGTAACAGGAATAAAGGCATAGACTACTTTATGGGGACTAGAATATACAAGCAAGGTGTAATGCTGTGGCTTTATCAGGTGCCACATTTGGATATATCGTGAGCAGTTATGGACCTCATATCTGAGGAAGGATCTGCTGGGTTTGAAGAGGGTCCCGAGGGGGTTTACGAGAATGATCCTGGGGATGATTGTGTTGCATTTGAGGAGCATTTGAAAGCTCAGGGCCTGCACTCACTGGAGTTTAGAAGGATGAGGGAGGATCTCATTGAAACTTACCGGACAATAAAAGGCCTAGATAGAGTGGATGTGGAAAGGATGTTTCCAGTAATGGGAGAGCCTTGAAGCTGAAGGCACAGCCTCACAAAAAAATGGATGTACCTTCAGAATGGAGGCCGTCATTAGGTATCTTTAAAGCAGAGATTGGTAGATTCTTGAATAGTAAGGATGTCAAAAGTTATGGGGAGAAGGCAGGAGAATGGGGTCGAAAATGAAAATTAGATCAGCTGTAATTGAATGGCAGCGTAGACTCGATGGGCTGAGTGTCCCAATTCTGATCCTAGGTCTTATGGTCTCTCTCTGGTTATTGAGAGGTTTTCCCCCTTCACCCATTGCATGGGAATTATTCTGTGCACAGTGGGAGTACGTTCTAAGTGTGCTTGAAGTGCGTTCTTCCTCGGCGCTCTATGGGGACAGGAATATCTCTCCAGCTAAAGGCAACCTGAAAGAAAAGCTGAAAATGCCAGAAACACTCAGCTGTTCACACAACATCCTTGGAGAGAAATAGATTCACCTTCATTTACACCGAGCACAGGGTGCTTCACTGTCTGGTGATAGGGATGGAGTTATTCTTCTCTCACTGTGTTGGATGAGGATCACGCCTTGGGAGGTGGGGATATAGTGCATTATTCCTCTCCAGAATACATAGACGTAATTATCCCTCTGTCCTCGGGGCACAGGTCTAATTATTTGTCATACGCAATACCAGGAGGAGTATTCCTCTTTCATTGGTTCCATGAGGGCCCCTCCTTTCATTCTGGGTACTGACTAGATGTCACTGGGCACGAGGGGGTGGGGGACGGGTAAGGACAGAGGCTTTGCTCACATTTATGGACAGATTACTCTCAAGTACTCAAAATTCCAGCATCTGCAATTCATTGTGTGTACTGTTGCTAAATGAGAGAGGATTATTCCTCTGTTACTCTGCATACAGAGAAGGGACCTTTGTATTACTGTGAATAGAGAGGAAATAATTCTTCTGGGTGGATCATTTTGTCTGGAGATGTTTATGCCACTCACTATGCACAGAAAGACAATGACTCTTACCCTAGCTCAAGGGATCCCAACCTGGGGTAAATTTCACCTACCCAGGGGGTCAATTTGTTGATTCTGGATTTGTACATTTTTTTTCTCATTGACTGACTGTGTTTGGTTCTGGTATACCGGTATCTGTTCATCATTAGTTGTTCATAAATAAGTGAAATAACATTGTTAAGTGTTATTAAAGGGGTAACGGGACGAAATAGGTTGGGAACCCTTGCCCTAGCCTCTGAGTTGCTATTGAGAACTTTGCACTGAAAACACTTCCTCTAGTTTAACAGGGGACTTACAGTTGTTACAGATCTCCTTGATCCTGCATTCGAGGATGAATAGTAGGGATTGAGATTTGGAAAGGTCAGTCATGGGTCTGAAATCAGATAAGAGTAGCGTGGGGTACTGGATAGTGTGACCCTTTCAGATGGTACCCAAGAGGCAGCATATGGAAGTGCCCAGTTGATATGGGTAATGCTGTAAGTGTCTGGCTGGGATTGGAATGGTGGCGCGGTGGTGGAGAAGGCAACCCATGTCTGATGTCAGTGCTGGAGTACTCCAACCTCTCCCAGTCACCTACAGGCAGTTGCATTTAAGTAATCAACTTGGTCAAACATCTCTGAATCCCAACGATCACAAAGGGATCAATGAGCATCTGAATGTGGTCAGTTACTTTCACCGTACAGACTAAGTAGGAGGCCGCAGAGCAACAGTGCATGTTGTATAGTCTATGCACTGTGCAAATCACCTGCCTATAAACAAGGTTGCACCTCACGTCTCACGTGTGATCGGCACAGAGCTCCGCCATGGCGCATGCAGGAAAAGAGCAACGAAAACAACTGGAAACCGAGGAGTGGACTTGACTGCCCACTTGGCTCTGTTGGTCATCATGTATTGTATATAGCAGACTTGTGTCAGTCTGAGCAATGGGATTACAGGAACATTCTTCAAACTGACTGTAGGCAGCCTTGGGAGGATCCCTCCTGTGGTCAGTCCGCAGTGAATCCAAACCGAGGTTGCTCCTTAGCTGGCAAATCCAGGGTGCAAAAATCTTTTGAACAGACGCCTCTCCAGTGAATTGAATGATGGGATGATGTTGCAATTAATTAGCAGGGTTTAAACGAGCAACTCTCATCCACGATTCCTTTCAGTGCAGTCGTCAGAAGTGATCAGTGGATGAATCTGCAAATATCTGAGTAAATCCTAAATGTGCGAGTGAAATATAAATCCAGTGTAGCAGTTCCAATTGGAGAACATAGAGTGGATTCTGCGCAGAACTAGTTCTCTGCGGGTAAACATCCAGTGATTTCAGTAAACAAAAAGTCCGCTGTGGGTGCACAGGGAATGAATCCAGTGTAGGAGTGACATTCAATAGGTAACTTATCAGTGAATTCAGCATAGGAGTGGTTCTCGATGGGTAGATTTGCAGCGAATTCAATGTAGGAGTGGGCTTCGATGGGTAAGCTTGCAGTGAATCCTGTGAAGGAGTGGTCCTCGGGAAGATTTACTTTGAATCCAGTACAGGAGTGGTTCTTGATGGGTAGGTTTGCAGTGAATCCAATGTAGGAGTGGTCTTCATCATGTAGGTTTGCCAGTGTAGGAATGGTCCTCAATGCGAAGGTTTATGTGAATCCAGTATAGGAGTGGTCCTCGATGGTCAGATTTACAGTGAATCCAGTATAGGAGTGGTCCTTGATGGGCAGGTTTCCAGTGAATCCAGTGAAAGTTATAAAAACCAGTGTAGAACTAATATTGAAGATTTTGCCCATAGTTTATTGTTACAATGCAGAAGCTAGCATGTAATTACATTTAGCCCAAGTGCTTAAATGTTCTAAACTGGGCAAGCTGTAGGCAAATGGAGTTGGATTGGGGAGGGCAAGTACAAGTTAAGCAGCAGTTATTGCCATGAACCCAAGTGTATTTGAGCTGCAGGAGTGCTGACCTGGATGTTGAGCGATGGGCAGCGGTTGGGATGGTGTGACAAGCTGATGTCTTACCGTGCTGGGGTTACCTTGTTCTTGCTCTCCATCTCTTTCCCTCTTGCTGCAGCCACAGTACAGAGTAACAGATCTCATGGGCCTGCAACAAGAAAAGGGCAGGGGCGATTGAAGCCACCATAAGTCAATCTGCTGTTGCTAATAAGGTGGCAGGCAGAACAGAAACACGCTGTAATAATAGGCCACATTGAAATCAAAATCCCACTGACACCAACCACTAAAAACGTCAGTGACAAAGCAATGTGTTGGAAGGATTGGCATTTCCACATATACTGTAGCTGTGCCAGGGGAAGAGAAATAGCTGGGGACAGTGAAGGGTTAATGGGAATCTTTAGGGAAGGTGCAATGGGACACAGCACCAGAAACTATGAAAGGGCAAACTAAAAGAAGGTATTTTGCCTGCAATCTGGTTGGTGTGCATTTGTTTAGGCACATTTATTTACCTTTGCTTATGCAATCTTTTTCTTTTAGGGTGAGAAGAAAATGCAGTCTATTTTGGAAGTAATCAAACGCATGGTGATACAGACTGCAGTTGAACTGCGGGAGGGCAGACTATACTTTCAGATTTCAATCTGACAACTTTGAGTGATTTTAAACCAACTTGTTTATAGTGCTTTATTAGTTATTAAGGGAATCAAAGGTTTATTGTTTAATGCAGGAATATGGTGCTCAGGTAGACAGTCAGCCGTAATGTTGTCGAGTGGTGGAGCTAATGAATGACCTGCTTCCTGCTCCTTTCTTTGACGTTCCTTTCTCTTCTTTGTACTCATCCAGCTCCCCTTTAAACACCAGCTGTTAAGTCGCAGTTCCCTGTGGCAGTCATATTTGAAACAGAATCACTCTCAAGTATATTTCTCACATGTTTTGTTGATTTATCGTATATGTATGGCTTCCAGTTTTAGTTATACCCACTGATGGAAGTATTTATCCTACATCTACCCAATTAAACTCTTCAAGATTTCCATTTATTTTATTTTTTGAGAAAACCTCAGCCCACACTGTATATCCCAACTGTAATTTGTGTGCAAATCACTAAACCCGTCTGTTCATCTGAAACAATTCACACTTTCATGGTATAAGCAAATTGGTTTCTAAAATCTTTATGATGAGCTTGGAGAAAGACATGAGGACCGAGGAACTTGGTGGGACCAAGTGAGCGATGGCGCAGGTGCATAGTTCCTTGAAGGTGACGTCACAGGTAGATAAGGTGGTCAAAAAGGCTTTTGGCACTTTGGCCTTCATCAGTCAGAGTATTGAGTGTAGAAGTGGGAGGTCATGTTGCAGTTATATAAGACGTTGGTGAGGCCGCATTTAGAGTATTGTGTTCACTTCCGGGCACCATGTTTATAGGAAAGATGTTGGAAAGGGTACAGAGAAGATTTATGAGGATGTTGCCAGGACTGAGTCTCTGAGCTAGTGTCTGAGCTAAAGAGAGAGGTTGAACAGGCTGGGACTCTATTAAGTGTATAAAATCACGAGACAAATAGATCGAGTGGGTGCACATAGTCTCTTGACAAGAGTAGGGGAATCGAGAACCAGAGGACATAGGTTTAAGGAGAATGGGGAAAGGATTTAATAGGAATCAAAGGGGTAATTTTTTCACTGAAAGGCTGGAGGCTATATGAAGTGCTGTCAGAGGAGGTAGTTGAGGCAGGGACTATTGCAACGTTTAAGAAACAATTAAGACAGGTACATGGAAAGGACAGGTTTAGAGTATTATAGGCCAAATGCAGGCACGTGGGACTAGTGTAGATGAGACTTGTTGGCCAGTGTGGGCAAGTTAGGTTGAAGAGCCTGTTTCCATGCTGTGTAACTGCGTGGAAAAGCCTGGTAACTACAGGCCAGTGATCTTAACTTCTGTGTTCAGAAAGGGACTAAAGATTATTCTGAGATAAGGTACACATGCATTTAGATGGACAAGGGGTGATTAAGGATGGTCAGCATGTTGTTGTATATGGGAGGTCATATCATGAATCTGATTGAGTTTGTCACATACAAGACCAAAATGGTTGATGAGGGCAGTCGTAGATGTTGTATGTATGTATTTCAGCAAAGCATTCGACAAGGTTCCGCATGATAGGCTGCTCTGGAATGTCAGATCGCATCGGATCCAAGGAGAGCTAGCTTGATAGAAAATTGGCTTTATGTAAGGAAGCAGAGGGTAATGGTGGAAGATTGCTTTTCAGACTGGAGTCCTGTGACTAGTAGTGTGTCTCATGGTTCAATGCTAGGTCCATTGATGTTTATTATCCATATCAATGATTTGGATGAAAACGTACCAGGTATAATTAGCAAGAAAGGCTAGGATGAGGCTTTGACCTCGACTTCGGGAGAGGAATGGAGAGCAGGGGAGAGACAAGACTTTGCCTTCCATCACAGTGAGGAGGAGACTCACTGTGATGGATGTTTGTGTAAATTGTGTTGGTGTGTGTCTTGGTTCTTTTCTTGTATGGCTGCAGAAACCAAATTTCGTTTGAACCTCATGTGAGGTTCGAATCATAAATAAAAGGTATTGTATTGTATTGTATTGTAGGGTTTGGCAGGTATACCCTTAGACAGTATTTGATGATGTGGACAATTTGTTGGTTTGTTCCACAAGTGAAGAGAGAGAGAGAGAGAGAAATACTTCAGAATATAAGACAGCGGATGATGACCTTGGGAAAGGCAGGATATAGTTCAGACTAGATTGGAAAATATGTTGAAATTGTATGCTGAAACGGAAAAAGTACATGTCAAAGAAGTTAAATTAAAATGCAGACAAAGCAGCCGGAACAGCATCTGGAAGATATGCCTAGGGTAATTCTGAATCGATTTAGGTATGAGCACTGTAGTGTCATTTATGATGAAAAAGGTAATTAAGAGGTATGGAAGACCTACAGAAATCAGCTTTGACAATGCATTGTTTTCATTTGATGAAAAGAATAATTGGAACATTGAAGGTTAAAATAAATAAGATTTGTGTAATGCTCTGCCATTGGCACTGAAGAAATGTTGCATGCAAACTAACCAGCAGGTGGCACAATGGAGCCGTCCCTACAAGGGACCGAGTTTGGAACAGTTAAAGATAGAATTTTAAAAGTATATGAAACAGTTAATTATGATATACAAGTCTATTTATGAACAGTAAAAGCTGTCGGAGATGGACCAGGAGGAAGGACCCTTTAAGCCTGAAGACAAGGTGTATGTATGAGTTTTCTAAATCACCGACCGATGTTCGTTTAGAAGGTTGAGATACCTAGTACAATTTCAATAATTACATGAGGGCTGTCCTGCAGGTACGAATAGATAATAGCCCTGAGGTAAGTGAACAGGAGGACAAAGAAGAGTAGAGTATTAACAAGAACGTTGTTTGACATCAGTGGTGGGAAATAATGGAAAGGATACTAAAGGCAATATTATAGGGATTTGGATAAATAGGGTAGGATTAGGAAGAATTAGCATGGATTTGTGATTGTGATATTTGACTAATCTTGAATTTTTTCCTTAAAAAAAGAGGTTATTAGGGAAATTGATGAGGTTAAAGAGGTTAAAACTTCAGTAAGGCCTTTGACAAGGTTCAAAAAGGAAATAAGGTTGGTTAAGAAGAGGTTAGTAAGGAATAGCAAGATGCATTAAAAAGTGGCTGTATGGGAAATGTCAGAGAGTAATAGATTAAGAAATAAGTAGATGATACTAAGATAGGTGGTGTTGTGAATAATGAAGTAGATTTTAAAAATGTACAGAGAGATTTAGGTCATTTGGAAGAGTGGGTTGAAACATGACAGATGGGTTTAATGTTGATAAGTGTGAGGTGATACATCTTGGCAGGATAAATTCAAATTAGACTTACATGGTAAATGATTGTGAATTGAGGAATGAAGTTGAACAGAGGGATCTAGGAATAACTGTGCATAGTTCCCTGAAGGTGGAATCTCATGTAGATAGGATGGTAAAGAAAGATTTTGGTGTGTTGGCCTTTTTAAATCAGAGCAATGTGTATAGAAGTTGGGTTGTAATGTTAAATTGTACAAGCTATTGGTGAGGTCAATTGTGGAGTATGGTGTATAATTTTGGTAGGCATAATTATAGGAAAAAGGTTAACAACATAGAGAGTACAGAGGAGATCAATTAGAATGTTGACTGGGTTTCAGCAACTAAGAGAAAGGTTGAGCAAGTTAGGTTTTTATTATTTGGGAAAGATAGAAGGAATACCCACCATGGTAGTGATGTTTTCTTAAGGTACTGTTTACTGGCAGTATCTCGTTCTATTACAGAATTAAAAACCAAGGGGCTGCTGGCACAGAGTCCCCATCTCGACTTTCCAATCCATTCTGTGAAAGCAGGGAACTGGGATCTTGTAAAATCATGGAAGGAAGAAAAGATGCAACCTAAGTGGACTGGACCCTACCTTGTGTTATTAATCACCGAGACAGCAGTACGAACAAAAGAAAAAGGGTGGACACACGCAAGCCGATTTAAGGGTCCTGTGGAGGCCCCACCAGACAATATCAGCCCGTGGACTGTGCGTGAAGGGAAGGAACCATTGCCCTTGTGCCTATTCAGATGTTGTATCATTCCCTGCGCACAGGGGCTGGCTCAGCTTGATAGAGACAGCCCTGACAAAGAACAGCGCCGTCATGATGGCCTTCAGAACACAGTATGACTAGCGAGAGGAGGGTAGGGAGGCGAAGAATCTGCTAGCACTAGAAAAGGAGGATATAGTATAAATCAGAAGTTGCGTAGCAAAAAGAAAAATGGTGGATTGTGAGAAAAGGGTTAATAGAGATGGTTGATTTATACTAGAACTCTGAAATATAACTTTGAAAGAAATAAGGTGTCAGCAGAAGCCAGACTGCTAGTAGAATAGAAAGTAACGATATAAAGAACAGAGAGAAATTCTAGATAAAAAGTAGCAATAGAAATACTTCAGTAGAAGTTATAAGAGAAGAAAGGCAGAGTTGAAAAGGGCGAGGGATTAAAAACAACTACGCATGCCTAATGAACTTGCATGAATATGTACACACACCTACTATGACAAGATGCCTAATTTAAATGCACATGCGATGCATGTAATAGGAGGTAACCTTGACGTCAGGGTAGGTGTCTTTGACGTTCACGTGGGAATCTGGGCATTATGTTATGATTGGAAGAAGCTCAATGGGGAGGGATGAGGGTGTGAAAAAGTGAAATGAAAATGTATAAAGATAGAAAGCATCTCCGTCTTCGGTGTGTCTCCAGAGGGCGACAGAGGGGCACCCTTTTCTGCGCATAAATGTAATAAATAAGATAAACTTGTTTCTCTGACTTTGTCTCTGAGCATTTGTGATTTTGAATCTCACACTACACTGGTAAGTAATAGTGATCTTACGCAGGCCAAATAGAACACATTTTCAAGTAGTAATTTCCAGTTTGGTTCTTTAATGAAGTAGTTGTACAAACAAGGACATGAACGTACCAGGCTTTCCTTATTCTGCATACAAGTTGTAGCTAGCTGTTCTTCCCATTCTGGTGAAAACTGTATGCTCGGCACCCATGTGCCTGGTCTGGCGCTCCCTGTCCACTATTCCCATATATATACGCCCCTCTGTGCAGCTAAAGACTGCCCGCAAGTGTCCAAGGTATGCACTATATGTTGGCATCTAATCTTCTTTAGTGATTCTTTAATCTTCATCTCTTCCTTCTTCTTATCCTTATCTTTAGTTGACAGGATCTTTTCCAAAGCTACTCACAGCAGTCTGAATCTCCAGTATATTTCGAGTCAACTGCAAGAGTGTTTTCCTTACTTTAAGAAACCAAGCTGTCCAGCAGTCTTCAGATTCCTCCATGATGAGAAATAGGTGATCGGAGAGTTTGTGGGGTTCAATGATCCTTGACTATGACGTTCATTGTGATGTATTGTTTGATTTCTGGATTATTAGCAGAGATTGCAGATTCCAAGTGAAGCTTTGGCCATTCTCTGTCTGGATCACAGAAAAACTCTGGTCCATCGATACATCACTTACACCTTAAGAATTGGTCTGCTGTTAGTCTCCTGCAGGTTTCATCAGCAGGATTTTTCTTTGTGCGAACATATCTCCATTGTGATACATCAGTAGCATCCCTTACCAAATTGATCCTGTTTGCTACAAATGTTTGGAAGCGTTTGGTTTCGTTGTTGATGTACTTAAGCACTGTTGAGCTATTGGTCCAGAAGATGGATTCGTCCAGTTGAAGCTGTAATTCCTTTCACAACATTGTTGTGAGCTTACAACTTGGACTGCAGCTGTAAGCTCCATTCTGGGAATGGTCATTTGCTTCAATGCTGCCACTCTGGCTTTTCCCACCATGAATGCAACGTGCACTTCTGTGTTATCATTTTCCAGCCTTAGATAAGAAACAGTACAGTAGCCCCTTTCATTTGCATCTTAAATGTGGTGCAGCTGTGCATATCTAATTACACCAAAGCTTGCAGGCTTCATGCACCGGTCCATTTTAAATTCCACCATCTTGTTGAGATATGCCAACCATCCTGTCCATTGTCGAGTGAAGGTTTGGGGTATGTTTTCATCCCATCCCAATCTTTCCTTAATGAGCTTGACATGACTAGACTTGACTAGACTTGACTTGACTTGACTTGACTTGGATTGTTGGCCCTACACTCAATGTGCTTGACTTGACTTGACTTGTTGGACCTGAACTCAATGTGCTTGACTTGACTTGACTTGGATTGTTGGCCCTACACTCAATGTGCTTGACTTGACATGTTGGACTTGAAATCAATGTGCTTGACTTGACTTGACTTAACTTGTTGGACCTGAACTCAATGTGCTTGACTTGATTTGAATTGACTTGACTTGTTGGTCCTGAACTCCATGTGCTTGACTTGACTAGACTTGATTAGACTTGACTAGACTTGACTTGACTTGACTTGACTTGTCTTGTTGGACCTGAACTCAATGTGCTCGGCTTGACTTGACTTGACTTGTTGGATCTGAACTCAATGTGCTTGACTTGACTTGACAGACTTGCCTTGTTGGACCTGAAATTAATGTGCTTGACTTGACTTGATTTGACTTGTTGGACCTGAACACAATGTGCTTGGCACGACTTGACTTGACTTGACTTGACATAATTTGGACCTAAATTCAATGTGCTTGACTTGACTTGTTGCACCTGAACTCAATGTGCTTGACTTGACTTGACAGACTTGACTTGTTGGACCTGAAATTAATGTGCTTGACTTGACTTGATTTGACGTGTTGGACCTGAACACATTGTGCTTGGCACGACTTGACTTGACTTGACATAATTTGGACCTAAATTCAATGTGTTTGACTTGACTTGTTGCACCTGAACCCAATGTGCTTTACTTGACTTGGCTTGACTTGACTTGTTGGACCTGAACACAATGTGTTTGACTTGACTTGACTTGACTTGACTTGACTTGTTGGACCTGAACGCAATGTACTTGACTTGACTTGTTGGACCTGAACTCAATGTGCTTGACTTGACTTTACTTGACTTGACATGTTGGACCTGAACTCGGTGTGCTTGACTTGACTTGACTTGACTTGCGTTGTTGGACCTGAACTCAATGTGCTTGACTTGACTTTACTTGTTGGACCTGAACTCAATGTACTTGACTTGACTTTTTGGCCCTGAACTCAATGTACTTGACTTGACTTTTTGGCCCTGAACTCAATGTGCTTGACTTGACTTGACTTGACCTCAATGTACTTGACTTGACTTGCCTTGACTTGTTCGACCTGAACTCAATGTGCTTGACTTGACTTGAATTGACTTGACTGGTTGGAGCTGAACTCAATGCGCTTGACTTGACTTGTTGCACCTGAACCCAATGTGCTTTACTTGACTTGGCTTGACTTGACTTGTTGGACCTGAACACAATGTGTTTGACTTGATTTGTCGGACCTGAACTCAATGTGCTTGACTTGACTTGACTTGACTTGACTTGACTTGTTGGACCTGAACACAATGTACTTGACTTGACGTGATTTGACTTGTTGGACCTGAACTCAATGTGCTTGACTTGACTTTACTTGACTTGACATGTTGGACCTGAACTCACTGTGCTTGACTTGACTTGACTTGAGTTGTTGGACCTGAACTCAATGTGCTTGACTTGACTTTACTTATTGGACCTGAACTCAATGTACTTGACTTGACTTTTTGGCCCTGAACTCAATGTGCTTGACTTGACTTGACTTGTTTGACCTGAACTCAATGTGGTTGATTTGACTTGAGTGGCTTGTTGGTCCTGAACAAAATGTGCTTGACTTGACTTGACTTGATTTGACTTGACTTGTTGGACCTAAACTCAATGTACTTGACTTGACTTGACCTGACCTGTTGGACCTGAACTCAATGTGCTTGACTTGACTTGACGCAACTTGACTTGACTTGTTAGACCTGAACTCAATGTAATTGACTTAACTTGACTTGTTGGACCTAAGCGCGCCAGACGACCACGGCACCTCCCTTGTCGGCAGGTTTCATCACCCAGTCTGGGTTGTTGCAGAGTGGAAGGCTGAACCTCGGGTGGGGGGGGGGGGGGAGACATTAGAGTGAGAAAGGGGAGTGGAGAAGTTGAGGCGGTTGATGTCCCGCCGGCAGTTTAAAATAAAAAGGTTGTCAGACTTGTCAGAGGTTGGCTCAAGCCAACAAGTACTGACAGCCTCTACCTCATGGCAGGCATAGCCCCGCCAGACATCAGAAGAGCTGGAGCCATCATGAAGGAGCGCCAGCAGCAGATAACAGATAAACAACATCCAATGTTTGGCCAGACACCATTTCCGAGCCGCCTAAAGTCGAGGAAAAGATTTCTTAAACTGTGTGACTCCTCTTGAGGCTGACATTACAACAAGTGAAGCACGAGTCTCCATATGGGATGATAGAATATCCACTCTACCTCCTGGTGCAGACGCAAGTTGGGCCAGATGGAAATGCCTCAATCGATTGAGAATTGGTGTTGGCAGAGCTAACACCTGCTGAAATGCCCTCAACTGGAAAACCAATGCACGGCTGCCCACAATGAAGATGCCGAGAAGTGTGTTCAGCTCTGGCTGAACAATATCTAATCTTGTGATTTGGACTCGATAAAATGTTACACAATGTAATTTTAACATTGAATTTTTACATAGAACACTGCAGCCCAGGGCAGCAGAGTGGCACAGCGGTATAGACAGTGCCTCCCAACACCAGAGACCCAGGTTCGATCTTGACTACGGGTGCTGTCTATGCAGATTTCTCCCGGTGAACGTGTGGATTTCCCCCAGGTGCTCCAGATTCCTCCCAAAGACTTGTAGGTTTGTAGGTTAATTGACTTCTGTAAATTGCCCCTAGTATGTAGGATGCGTAAGTGGGATAACTTAGAACCAGTGTATGGGTGATCAATGGTCACCATTGATTGACTGAATGGACTGTTTCCACTATGTATCTCTAAACTAAGCACAGGATCAGGTCCTTCAGCCCACCATGTTTGTGCTGAAAATTATGCCAGGTTAAACTGACCTCATTTTCCTGTGCATGATCTAAATCCCTCTACTCCCTTCACTTCCATGTACCTATCTAAAAGCCTCTTAAATTCCACTATCGGGTCTGGTTCCACCACACCTGGCAATGCATTCCTCACCACTCTGTGTAAAAAACTTGCCCCGCACTTCCCGATTATACCCCCCCCCCCCCCCCCCAATGGCCTCTAATGTATGAATTTCCACCCTGGGAAAAAGGTTCTGACTCTCTACCCTATCTATGCCATATTACAAAAAAGGTGCCGGGGCTCTTATATAAGACATAGATCAGTGCAGCACAAGTACAGGCCCTTCTGTCCAGCATGTCCATGCCGAGCATGATGCCAAGTCAAACTAATCTCTATTGACTGCACGTGATCAACATCCCTCTATTCATTCCATATCAGATCAGAACAGAGAAAACCTCCTATAGCAGTGATGAGTCTCTCGAACAGGTCAGATTATTCAGTCACAGTGTTGTCAAGTCATCAATCATTCTTGTCACAGTGTACACTGGGGAAGCACTGCAATGAGAACTCAAAGTATTCCACTTCAATCACAACACTAATAGGAATTTATATAATTTGTGTTTATAATTTATAGCATTCGTACTTCATCTGTATTTACATTTTCACAAAAATTCATCAGTATCACTGGGTTATACTTTTGGTGTGGACTCGTCTGTCACTTGGTAACACAAAGGTACAGTCAAGTACCAAACTGGACATCCTATTGTAAAACGATGCTGGCCAAGTGACTGGTGTTTTGACGGAAGAGCATTTTGGAGATTGTGATCACGGCTCCATAAGTTTTAAGATTATTTTGAATAGGGGTAGGTCTGGATATTAAGGTAAGGTACTTCATTGGGGCAAGGCAGATTACAATGTCATTAGGCAGAAGCTAGGGAAGGTAGATTGGGATTAGTTGTTATTGGGTAACTCCACGGAGTACATGTGAGAGTCCTTTAAAGGCCAGCTGATCAAAGTGCAGGATCAGCATGTTCCAGTAAGGAGGAGCGATAGAACAGCAAGGCATGGGAACTGTGGATGACAAATGAGATTGCAAACTTGGTCAGGCTTAGAAAGGTGGCACCAGACAGGGCTTGAGGAATACAAAGCGAGCAGGAAAGAACTCATAGTGGGTGACTAGAAGGGCCAAAAGGTACCAGAGCAAGAGAGATTCCAACTGGAGGTGCGAGTTCTGATGGCCCCAGGTGACAACAAGCAGGTTGAGGATGGATGGGAAGCGATAAGGCAATGGCTTCAGGGAAATGCATCTCCCCCCCCCCCCCCCCCCCCCCCCCATTGGGGAAAGTTTGCTGCATGTGTGCAGAAAGCATCTGAAGATGTGGCCGAGCCTAAAGAATGGTTTCGATCTGTGTAGGCAGAGTATTCTAGTACCGATCTTGGCAATTTTGATACCAGTAACTGCGGGCCTTTGAAGTCCTTAAGCCTGACCTTAAGCCTGACCTATCGAAGATGATGGAGGTTACCTTCCCTAACTGGGACAGTATTAACACCACCTTCTGTAGCAATGAATTCCACAGATTTATCATCCTCAGACTAAAGAAATTCCTGCTCATCTTTCTAAAGGTACGTCCTTTTATTCTGAGGCTATGGCCTCTGGTCCCAGACGCTCCTACTATTGGAATATTGATGATATTGTTCTTGCTTCAGTGACCAAGGAGCAACACGAACAGGAACACCACCAACTCCTCGATTACCTCTCCTCTTGGGACCACAAAACCAGTCTAGCCAAAGCACAAATTGTACAGGAAGAAGTTGTTTACCAGGGACAGAAAATCATCTACCATCCGAGAGGCCAAACAGCCCACTACAATCCAGGAATTTAGATCCTTTCTAGGCCTATGCAACTTTAATCGGCAGTGGATTGATGCATACACTCAATTAGCACAGAGTCTAAATGACCTCTGCAAAGGAAATCGGGCATTAGGGGAAAAGATTTCCCTTGCTGAGGGACAACACCCCTTTGGTCTCTGATGAATTGTCATGGTTTTCGACATTTCTGCTGTGAGCTCCTTAATAATTGTTAAATGATGGGCACCAGGCCAGCAAATTAGGCTTTCCATCTCTTTTCTTCTTCAATTTCCACCAAAATGGGTTACTGCGGGAAAATGGTTGCTAGGTAAAAGGCCAACTGGTTGAATGGTGGAGCACCCTTGTAGGCCTGATCAGCTTTATTTTCTAGGTTCCCATTACCCACATAGCTACACCCTTAAGAGAACAATGGGTAACATAGCTAATCTTTTCCTTGGCTGTGCACATGATCACTTCCAAGTGCTTGTGTTATAGTGTGTACGTGTGATCTGCGCATGGTCACGTTTGAACACAATACCCCGCAATTTCATGGCCATGAATGTATGCACATGTCCTTGTGCAGCTGTTTCTGTGACAGTGTGGACAACAGCTGAGTGGGGTGATTGCCCGAGCTGCCTAACATGGTCACATTCCCCAACGACGCACATGTTGTTTAAGAGATGAGACTGCATCCACAATGGTAGACATAGTAACCAGGAACAAGAGTGAGACAGAGACACATGGACTGGTTTTATTGCAACATTCAAGATACTGTACAGTGCTATAAATACATGTAATACTGAATTATTTACACCAGAAATCCCAATCCTATAACAGTAAGCAACAAACACAAAGAATACCATCCCTGCTGGCCAAACTAGATCAAAATATCTAACATAAAACACACATGACAAAAAGTAGAAAAGCTGTAAGTTCCATCTTCACATCAAGCATAAAACCCTGACCTTCGACACATTGCCTGCAATCAGTGCTTAAAACATACACTGCCTGCTTCACCTCCCGTCTCATGTAGTAGGTGGATGAGGAGAGGTCAACAGGATGAGAATGAGGAGAAATCAAGTGTATTAGGAAGGTATTACTGGGAAATAAGCAAGTCAGAGCAAAGAGTGGGAATAAAGAGGGCCTTTTCTGCACGACTGCCGGTGACCTGTGGTGTTTCGCAGGGGTTGGTTGACCCGCTACTTTTCACATCATATTTTAATGGATCTGGATGAAGGAATTGATGGCTTTGTGGCCAAGTTTGCGGCTGCAGGACTAAGATAAGTTTGGAGAGTGGACAAAGAATTGGCAAATGGAATACAGCGTAGCAAAGTGCAGGGTCATATACGTTGGTAACAGGAATAAAGGCATAGACTACTTTACAAATGCGGAGCTGATTCAGAATTCGGAGGTGCAAAGGGACAAGAATGCTGGTGCAGGATTGCCTAAAGATTAATTTACAGGTTGAGTACAGGCAAGGAAGGAAAATGCAATGCTAATATTCATTTCACGGGGAATAGAATATACAAGCAAGGTGTAATGCTGTGGCTTTATAAGGTGCCACATTTGGATATATCGTGAGCAGTTATGGACCTCATATCTGAGGAAGGATCTGCTGGGTTTGAAGAGGGTCCCGAGGGGGTTTACGAGAATGATCCTGGGGATGATTGTGTTGCATTTGAGGAGCATTTGAAAGCCCAGGGCCTGCACTCACTGGAGTTTAGAAGGATGAGGGAGGATCTCATTGAAACTTACCGGACAATAAAAGGCCTAGATAGAGTGGATGTGGAAAGGATGTTTCCAGTAATGGGAGAGCCTTGAAGCTGAAGGCACAGCCTCACAAAAAAATGGATGTACCTTCAGAATGGAGGCCGTCATTAGGTATCTTTAAAGCAGAGATTGGTAGATTCTTGAATAGTAAGGATGTCAAAAGTTATGGGGAGAAGGCAGGAGAATGGGATCGAAAATGAAAATTAGATCAGCTGTAATTGAATGGCAACGTAGACTCGATGGGCTGAATGTCCCAATTCTGATCCTAGGTCTTATGGTCTCTCTCTGGTTATTGAGAGGTTTTCCCCCTTCACCCATTGCATGGGAATTATTCTGTGCACAGTGGGAGTACGTTCTAAGTGTGCTTGAAGTGCGTTCTTCCTCGGCGCTCTATGGGGACAGGAATATCTCTCCAGCTAAAGGCAACCTGAAAGAAAAGCTGAAAATGCCAGAAACACTCAGCTGTTCACACAACATCCTTGGAGAGAAATAGATTCACCTCCATTTACACCGAGCACAGGGTGCTTCACTGTCTGGTGATAGGGATGGAGTTATTCTTCTCTCACTGTGTTGGATGAGGATCACGCCTTGGGAGGTGGGGGTATAGTGCATTATTCCTCTCCAGAATACATAGACGTAATTATCCCTCTGTCCTCGGGGCACAGGTCTAATTATTTGTCATACTCAATACCAGGAGGAGTATTCCTCTTTCATTGGTTCCATGAGGGCCCCTCCTTTCATTCTGGGTACTGACTAGATGTCACTGGGCACGAGGGGGTGGGGGAGGGGTAAGGACAGAGGCTTTGCTCACATTTATGGACAGATTACTCTCAAGTACTCAAAATTCCAGCATCTGCAATTCATTGTGTGTACTGTTGCTAAATGAGAGAGGATTATTCCTCTGTTACTCTGCATACAGAGAAGGGACCTTTGTATTACTGTGAATAGAGAGGAAATAATTCTTCTGGGTGGATTATTTTGTCTGGAGATGTTTATGCCGCTCACTATGCACAGAAAGTCAATGATTCTTACCCTAGCTCAAGGGATCCCAACCTGGGGTAAATTCCACCTACCCAGGGGGTCAATTTGTTGATTCTGGATTTGTACATTTTTTTTCTCATTGACCGACTGTGTTTGGTTCTGGTATACCGGTATCTGTTCATCATTAGTTGTTCATAAATAAGTGAAATAACATTGTTAAGTGTTATTAAAGGGGTAACGGGACGAAATAGGTTGGGAACCCTTGCCCTAGCCTCTGAGTTGCTATTGAGAACTTTGCACTGAAAACACTTCCTCTAGTTTAACAGGGGACTTACAGTTGTTACAGATCTCCTTGATCCTGCATTCGAGGATGAATAGCAGGGATTGAGATTTGGAAAGGTCAGTCATGGGTCTGAAATCAGATAAGAGTAGCGTGGGGTACTGGATAGTGTGACCCTTTCAGATGGTACCCAAGAGGCAGCATATGGAAGTGCCCAGTTGATTACAGCATTACCCATTCGGCCCGAAACGTCGCCTATTTCCTTCGCTCCATAGATGCTGCTGCACCCGCTGAGTTTCCCCAGCAATTTTGTGTACCTTCGATATTCCAGCATCTGCAGTTCCCTTTTGAACACAGGAGTGGTTCTTGATGGGTAGGTTTGCAGTGAATCCAATGTAGGAGCGGTCTTCATCATGTAGGTTTGCCAGTGTAGGAATGGCCCTCAATGCGAAGGTTTATGTGAATCCAGTATAGGAGTGCTCCTCGTTGGTCAGATTTACAGTGAATCCAGTATAGGAGTGGTCCTTGATGGGCAGGTTTGCAGTGAATCCAGTGAAAGGTATAAAAACCAGTGTAGAACTAATATTGAAGATTTTGCCCATAGTTTATTGTTACAATGCAGAAGCTAGCATGTAATTACATTTAGCCCAAGTGCTTAAATGTTCTAAACTGGGCAAGCTGTAGGCAAATGGAGTTGGATTGGGGAGGGCAAATACAAGTTAAGCAGCAGTTATTGCCATGAACCCAAGTGTATTTGAGCTGCAGGAGTGCTGATCTGGATGTTGAGCGATGGGCAGCGGTTGGGATGGTGTGACAAGCTGATGTCTTACCGTGCTGGGGTTACCTTGTTCTTGCTCTCCATCTCTTTCCCTCTTGCTGCAGCCATGTAGGAGAACAGACACAGTACAGAGTAACAGATCTCATGGGCCTGCAACAAGAAAAGGGCAGGGGCGATTGAAGCCACCATAAGTCAATCTGCTGTTGCTAATAAGGTGGCAGGCAGAACAGAAACACGCTGTAATAATAGGCCACATTGAAATCAAAATCCCACTGACTCCAACCACTAAAAACGTCAGTGACAAAGCAATGTGTTGGAAGGATTGGCATTTCCACATATACTGTAGCTGTGCCAGGGGAAGAGAAATAGCTGGGGACAGTGAAGGGTTAATCGGAATCTTTAGGGAAGGTGCAATGGGACACAGCACCAGAAACTATGAAAGGGCAAACTAAAATAAGGTATTTTGCATGCAATCTGGTTTGTGTGCATTTGTTTAGGCACATTTATTTACCTTTGCTTATGCAATCTTTTTCTTTTAGGGTGAGAAGAAAATGCAGTCTATTTTGGAAGTGATCAAACGCATGGTGATACAGACTGCAGTTGAACTGCGGGAGGGCAGACTATACTTTCAGATTTCAATCTGACAACTTTGAGTGATTTTAAACCAACTTGTTTATAGTGCTTTATTAGTTATTAAGGGAATCAAAGGTTTATTGTTTAATGCAGGAATATGGTGCTCAGGTAGACAGTCAGCCGTAATGTTGTCGAGTGGTGGAGCTATTGAATGACCTGCTTCCTGCTCCTTTCTTTGACGTTCCTTTCTCTTCTTGGTACTCATCCAGCTCCCATTTAAACACCAGCTGTTAAGTCGCAGTTCCCTGTGGCAGTCATATTTGAAACAGAATCACTCTCAAGTATATTTCTCACATGTTTTGTTGATTTATCGTATATGTATGGCTTCCAGTTTTAGTTATACCCACTGATGGAAGTATTTATCCTACATCTACCCAATTAAACTCTTCAAGATTTCCATTTATTTTATTTTTTGAGAAAACCTCAGCCCACACTGTATATCCCAACTGTCATTTGTGTGCAAATCACTAAACCCGTCTGTTCATCTGAAACAATTCACACTTTCATGGTATAAGCAAATTGGTTTCTAAAATCTTTATGATGAGCTTGGAGAAAGACATGAGGACCGAGGAACTTGGTGGAACCAAGTGAGCGATGGCGCAGGTGCATAGTTCCTTGAAGGTGACGTCACAGGTAGATAAGGTGGTCAAAAAGGCTTTTGGCACTTTGGCCTTCATCAGTCAGAGTATTGAGTGTAGAAGTGGGAGGTCATGTTGCAGTTATATAAGACATTGGTGAGGCCGCATTTAGAGTATTGTGTTCACTTCCGGGCACCATGTTTATAGGAAAGATGTTGGAAAGGGTACAGAGTAGATTTATGAGGATGTTGCCAGGACTGAGTCTCTGAGCTAGTGTCTGAGCTAAAGAGAGAGGTTGAACAGGCTGGGACTCTATTAAGTGTATAAAATCACGAGACAAATAGATCGAGTGGGGGCACATAGTCTCTTGACAAGAGTAGGGGAATCGAGAACCAGAGGACATAGGTTTAAGGAGAATGGGGAAAGGATTTAATAGGAATCAAAGGGGTAATTTTTTCACTGAAAGGCTGGAGGCTATATGAAGTGCTGTCAGAGGAGGTAGTTGAGGCAGGGACTATTGTAACATTTAAGAAGCAATTAAGACAGGTACATGGAAAGGACAGGTTTAGAGTATTATAGGCCAAATGCAGGCACGTGGGACTAGTGTAGATGAGACTTGTTGGCCAGTGTGGGCAAGTTAGGTTGAAGAGCCTGTTTCCATGCTGTGTAACTGCGTGGAAAAGCCAGTGATCTTAACTTCTGTGTTCAGAAAGGGACTAAAGATTATTCTGAGATAAGGTACACATGCATTTAGATGGACAAGGGGTGATTAGGGATGGTCAGAATGTTGTTGTATATGGGAGGTCATATCATGAATCTGATTGAGTTTGTCACATACAAGACCAAAATGGTTGATGAGGGCAGTCGTAGATGTTGTATGTAT
Organism: Amblyraja radiata; assembly: GCF_010909765.2. NCBI lineage: Eukaryota > Metazoa > Chordata > Chondrichthyes > Rajiformes > Rajidae > Amblyraja > Amblyraja radiata. The sequence continues at coordinate 40,141,739 of NC_045975.1, forward strand.
GTATTTCAGCAAAGCATTCGACAAGATTCCGCATGATAGGCTGCTCATGGAATGTCAGATCGCATCGGATCCCAGGAGAGCTAGCGATAGAAAATTGGCTTGATGTAAGGAAGCAGAGGGTAATGGTGGAAGATTGCTTTTCAGACTGGAGTCCTGTCACTAGTAGTGTGGCTCAGGGTTCAATGCTAGGTCCATTGATGTTTATTATCCATATCAATGATTTGGATGAAAACGTACCAGGTATAATTAGCAAGAAAGGCTAGGATGAGGCTTTGACCTCGACTTCGGGAGAGGAATGGAGAGCAGGGGAGAGACAAGACTTTGCCTTCCACCACAGTGAGGAGGAGACTCACTGTGATGGATGTTTGTGTAAATTGTGTTGGTGTGTGTCTTGGTTCTTTTCTTGTATGGCTGCAGAAACCAAATTTCGTTTGAACCTCATGTGAGGTTCGAATCATAAATAAAAGGTATTGTATTGTATTGTGTTGTAGGGTTTGGCAGGTATACCCTTAGACAGTATTTGATGATGTGGACAATTTGTTGGTTTGTTCCACAAGTGAAGAGGGAGAGAGAGAGAAATACTTCAGAATATAAGACAGCGGATGATGACCTTGGGAAAGGCAGGATATAGTTCAGACTAGATTGGAAAATATGTTGTAATTGTATGATGAAACGGAAAAAGTACATGTCAAAGAAGTTAAATTAAAATGCAGACAAAGCAGCCGGAACAGCATTTGGAAGATATGCCTAGGGTAAATCTGAATCGATTTAGGTATGAGCACTGTAGTGTCATTTATGATGAAAAAGGTAATTAAGAGGTTTGGTAGACCTACAGAAATCAGATTTGACAACGCATTGTTTTCATTTGATGAAAAGAATAAATGGAACATTGAAGGTTAAAATAAATAAGATTTGTGTAATGCTCTGCCATTGGCACTGAAGAAATGTTGCATGCAAACTAACCAGCAGGTGGCACAATGGAGCCGTCCCTACAAGGGACCGAGTTTGGAACAGTTAAAGATAGAATTTTAAAAGTATATGAAACAGTTAATTATGATATACAAGTCTATTTATGAACAGTAAAAGCTGTCGGAGATGGACCAGGAGGAAGGACCCTTTAAGCCTGAAGACAAGGTGTATGTATGAGTTTTCTAAATCACCGACCGATGTTCGTTTAGAAGGTTGAGATACCTAGTACAATTTCAATAATTACATGAGGGCTGTCCTGCAGGTACGAATAGATAATAGCCCTGAGGTAAGTGAACAGGAGGACAAAGAAGAGTAGAGTATTAACAAGAACGTTGTTTGACACCAGTGGTGGGAAATAATGGAAAGGATACTAAAGGCAATATTATAGGGATTTGGATAAATAGGGTAGGATTAGGAAGAATTAGCATGGATTTGTGATTGTGATATTTGACTCATCTTGAATTTTTTCCTTAAAAAAAGAGGTTATTAGGGAAATTGATGAGGTTAAAGTGGTGAACTTCAGTAAGGCCTTTGACAAGGTTCAAAAAGGAAATAAGGTTGGTTAAGAAGAGGTTAGTAAGGAATAGCAAGATGGATTAAAAAGTGGCTGTATGGGAAATGTCAGAGAGTAATGGTGGATGGTTTGTCAGATTGGAGGTTAGTGACTAGAGGGGTACCTCAGGGATGTGTGTTGGGTCCACTGTTGTTTGTCATGTGAATCAATAATATGGATGTTGGTGTGGTAAGATAGATTAAGAAATAAGTAGATGATACTAAGATAGGTGGTGTTGTGAATAATGAAGTAGATTTTAAAAATGTACAGAGAGATTTAGGTCATTTGGAAGAGTGGGTTGAAACATGACAGATGGGTTTAATGTTGATAAGTGTGAGGTGATACATCTTGGCAGGATACATTCAAATTAGACTTACATGGTAAATGATTGTGAATTGAGGAATGAAGTTGAACAGAGGTATCTAGGAATAACTGTGCATAGTTCCCTGAAGGTGGAATCTCATGTAGATAGGATGGTAAAGAAAGATTTTGGTGTGTTGGCCTTTTTAAATCAAAGCATTGTGTATAGAAGTTGGGTTGTAATGTTAAATTGTACAAGCTATTGGTGAGGTCAATTGTGGAGTATGGTGTATAATTTTGGTAGGCATAATTATAGGAAAAAGGTTAACAACATAGAGAGTACAGAGGAGATCAATTAGAATGTTGACTGGGTTTCAGCAACTAAGAGAAAGGTTGAGCAAGTTAGGTCTTTATTATTTGGGAAAGATAGAAGGAATACCCACCATGGTAGTGATGTTTTCTTAAGGAACTGTTTACTGGCAGTATCTCGTTCTATTACAGAATTAAAAACCAAGGGGCTGCTGGCACAGAGTCCCCATCTCGACTTTCCAATCCATTCTGTGAAAGCAGGGAACTGGGATCTTGTAAAATCATGGAAGGAAGAAAAGATGCAACCTAAGTGGACTGGACCCTACCTTGTGTTATTAATCACCGAGACAGCAGTACGAACAAAAGAAAAAGGGTGGACACACGCAAGCCGATTTAAGGGTCCTGTGGAGGCCCCACCAGACAATATCAGCCCGTGGACTGTGCGTGAAGGGAAGGAACCATTGCCCTTGTGCCTATTCAGATGTTGTATCATTCCCTGCGCACAGGGGCTGGCTCAGCTTGATAGAGACAGCCCTGACAAAGAACAGCGCCGTCATGATGGCCTTCAGAACACAGTATGACTAGCGAGAGGAGGGTAGGGAGGCGAAGAATCTGCTAGCACTAGAAAAGGAGGATATAGTATAAATCAGAAGTTGCGTAGCAAAAAGAAAAATGGTGGATTGTGAGAAAAGGGTTAATAGAGATGGTTGATTTATACTAGAACTCTGAAATATAACTTTGAAAGAAATAAGGTGTCAGCAGAAGCCAGACTGCTAGTGGAATAGAAAGTAACGATATAAAGAACAGAGAGAAATTCTAGATAAAAAGTAGCAATAGAAATACTTCAGTAGAAGTTTTAAGAGAAGAAAGGCAGAGTTGAAAAGGGCGAGGGATTAAAAACAACTACGCATGCCTAATGAACTTGCATGAATATGTACACACACCTACTATGACAAGATGCCTAATTTAAATGCACATGCGATGCATGTAATAGGAGGTAACCTTGACGTCAGGGGAGGTGTCTTTGACGTTCTCTTGGGAATCTGGGCATTATGTTATGATTGGAAGAAGCTCAATGGGGAGGGATGAGGGTGTGACAAAAGTGAAATGAAAATGTATAAAGATAGAAAGCATCTCCGTCTTCGGTGTGTCTCCAGAGGGCGACAGAGGGGCACCCTTTTCTGCGCATAAATGTAATAAATAAGATAAACTTGTTTCTCTGACTTTGCCTCTGAGCATTTGTGATTTTGAATCTCACACTACACTGGTAAGTAATAGTGATCTTACGCAGGCCAAATAGAACACATTTTCAAGTAGTAATTTCCAGTTTGGTTCTTTAATGAAGTAGTTGTACAAACAAGGACATGAACGTACCAGGCTTTCCTTATTCTGCATACAAGTTGTAGCTAGCTGTTCTTCCCATTCTGGTGAAAACTGTATGCTCGGCACCCATGTGCCTGGTCTGGCGCTCCCTGTCCACTATTCCCATATATATACGCCCCTCTGTGCAGCTAAAGACTGCCCGCAAGTGTCCAAGGTATGCACTATATGTTGGCATCTAATCTTCTTTAGTGATTCTTTAATCTTCTTCTCTTCCTTCTTCTTATCCTTATCTTTAGTTGCCAGGATCTTTTCCAAAGCTACTCACAGCAGTCTGAATCTCCAGTATCTTTCGAGTCAACTGCAAGAGTGTTTTCCTTACTTTAAGAAACCAAGCTGTCCAGCAGTCTTCAGATTCCTCCATGATGAGAAATAGGTGATCGGAGAGTTTGTGGGGTTCAATGATCCTTGACTATGACGTTCATTGTGATGTATTGTTTGATTTCTGGATTATTAGCAGAGATTGCAGATTCCAAGTGAAGCTTTGGCCATTCTCTGTCTGGATCACAGAAAAACTCTGGTCCATCGATACATCACTTACACCTTAAGAATTGGTCTGCTGTTAGTCTCCTGCAGGTTTCATCAGCAGGATTTTTCTTTGTGCGAACATATCTCCATTGTGATACATCAGTAGCATCCCTTACCAAATTGATCCTGTTTGCTACAAATGTTTGGAAGCGTTTTGTTTCGTTGTTGATGTACTTAAGCACTGTTGAGCTATCGGTCCAGAAGATGGATTCGTCCAGTTGAAGCTGTAATTCCTTTCACAACATTGTTGTGAGCTTACAGCTTGGACTGCAGCTGTAAGCTCCATTCTGGGAATGGTCATTTGCTTCAATGCTGCCACTCTGGCTTTTCCCACCATGAATGCAACATGCACTTCTGTGTTATCATTTTCCAGCCTTAGATATGAAACAGTACAGTAGCCCCTTTCATTTGCATCTTAAATGTGGTGCAGCTGTGCATATCTAATTACACCAAAGCTTGCAGGCTTCATGCACCGGTCCATTTTAAATTCCACCATCTTGTTGAGATATGCCAACCATCCTGTCCATTGTCGAGTGAAGGTTTGGGGTATGTTTTCATCCCATCCCAATCTTTCCTTAATGAGCTTGACTTGACTAGACTTGACTAGACTTGACTTGACTTGACTTGACTTGGATTGTTGGCCCTACACTCAATGTGCTTGACTTGACTTGACTTGTTGGACCTGAACTCAATGTGCTTGACTTGACTTGACTTGGATTGTTGGCCCTACACTCAATGTGCTTGACTTGACATGTTGGACTTGAAATCAATGTGCTTGACTTGACTTGACTTAACTTGTTGGACCTGAACTCAATGTGCTTGACTTGATTTGAATTGACTTGACTTGTTGGTCCTGAACTCCATGTGCTTGACTTGACTAGACTTGACTAGACTTGACTAGACTTGACTTGACTTCTCTTGTTGGACCTGAACTCAATGCGCTCGGCTTGACTTGACTTGACTTGTTGGATCTGAACTCAATGTGCTTGACTTGACTTGACAGACTTGACTTGTTGGACCTGAAATTAATGTGCTTGACTTGACTTGATTTGACTTGTTGGACCTGAACACAATGTGCTTGGCACGACTTGACTTGACTTGACTTGACATAATTTGGACCTAAATTCAATGTGCTTGACTTGACTTGTTGCACCTGAACTCAATGTGCTTGACTTGACTTGACAGACTTGACTTGTTGGACCTGAAATTAATGTGCTTGACTTGACTTGATTTGACTTGTTGGACCTGAACACAATGTGCTTGGCACGACTTGACTTGACTTGACATAATTTGGACCTAAATTTAATGTGTTTGACTTGACCTGTTGCACCTGAACCTAATGTGCTTTACTTGACTTGACTTGTTGGACCTGAACACAATGTGTTTGACTTGACTTGACTTGACTTGACTTGTTGGACCTGAACGCAATGTACTTGACTTGACTTGACTTGACTTGTTGGACCTGAACTCAATGTGCTTGACTTGACTTTACTTGACTTGACATGTTGGACCTGAACTCGCTGTGCTTGACTTGACTTGACTTGACTTGCGTTGTTGGACCTGAACTCAATGTGTTTGACTTGACTTTACTTATTGGACCTGAACTCAATGTACTTGACTTGACTTTTTGGCCCTGAACTCAATGTGCTTGACTTGACCTCAATGTACTTGACTTGACTTGCCTTGACTTGTTCGACCTGAACTCAATGTGCTTGACTTGACTTGAATTGACTTGACTGGTTGGAGCTGAACTCAATGCGCTTGACTTGACTTGTTGCACCTGAACCCAATGTGCTTTGCTTGACTTGGCTTGACTTGACTTGTTGGACCTGAACACAATGTGTTTGACCTGACTTGACTTGATTTGTCGGACCTGAACTCAATGTGCTTGACTTGACTTGACTTGACTTGTTGGACCTGAACACCATGTACTTGACTTGACGTGATTTGACTTGTTGGACCTGAACTCAATGTGCTTGACTTGACTTTACTTGACTTGACATGTTGGACCTGAACTCACTGTGCTTGACTTGACTTGACTTGAGTTGTTGGACCTGAACTCAATGTGCTTGACTTGACTTTACTTATTGGACCTGAACTCAATGTACTTGACTTGACTTTTTGGCCCTGAACTCAATGTGCTTGACTTGACTTGACTTGTTTGACCTGAACTCAATGTGGTTGATTTGACTTGAGTGGCTTGTTGGTCCTGAACAAAATGTGCTTGACTTGACTTGACTTGATTTGACTTGACTTGTTGGACCTAAACTCAATGTACTTGACTTGACTTGACCTGTTGGACCTGAACTCAATGTGCTTGACTTGACTTGACGCAACTTGACTTGACTTGTTAGACATGAACTCAATGTAATTGACTTAACTTGACTTGTTGGACCTAAACTCAATGTGCTTGACTTGGCTGACTTGTTGTAACTGAACTCAATGTGCTTGACTTAACTTGACTTGACTTGTTGGACCTGAACTCAGTGCGATTGACTTGACTTGGCTTGACCTGTTGGACCTGAACTCAATGTGCTTGACTTGACTTGACTTGATTTGACTTGTCTTGACTTGACTTGACTTGTTGGACCTGAACTCAATGTACTTGACTTGACTTGACTTGACTTGACTTGACTTGACTTGACTTGACTTGACTTGACTTGACTTGACTTGACTTGACTTGACTTGTTGCACGTGAACTCAATGTGCTTGAAATGACTTGACTTGTTGTACCTGAACTGAATGTGCTTGACTTGAATTGTTGGACCTGAACTCAATGTGCTTGACATGACTTGACTTGACCTGTTGGACCTGAACTCAATGTGCTTGACTTGACTTGACTTGATTTGACTTGTCTTGACTTGACTTGACTTGTTGGACCTGAACTCAATGTGCTTGACTTGACTTGACTTGACTTGACTGGTTGGAGCTGAACTGAATATGCTTGACTTGACTTGACTTGTCATGTTGTACCTGAACCCAATGTGCTTTACTTGACTTGGCTTGACTTGAATTGTTGGACATGAATACATGTGTTTGACTTGACTTGATTTGGCTTGACCTGTTGGACCTGAACTCAATTTGCTTGACTTGGCTTGACTTGACTTGACTTGTCTTGACTTGACTTGACTTGTTGGACCTGAACTCAATGTATTTGACTTGACATGACTTGACTTGACTTGACTTGACTTGACTTGTTGGACATGAACTCAATGTGCTTGACTTGACTTGACTTGACTTGGCTTGACTTGTTGGACATGAACTCAATGTGCTTGACTTGACTTGACTTGTTGGACCTGAACTCAATGTGCATGACTTGACTTGACTTGACTTGTTGGACTTGAACTCATTGTGCTTGACTTGACTTGACTTGTCTTGTTGGACCTAAACTCAATGTGCTTGACTTGACTTGACTTGTTGGACCTGCACTCAATGCGCTTGACTTGACTTGGCTTGACCTGTTGGACCTGAACTCAATGTGCTTGACTTGACTTGGCTTGACCTGTAGGACCTCAACTCAATGTGCTTGACTTGAATTGACTTGACTTGACTTGTTGGACCTCAACTCAATGCGCTTGACTTGACTTGGCTTGACCTGTTGGACCTGAACTCAATGTGCTTGACTTGACTTGACTTGACTTGTCTTGACTTGACTTGACTTGTTGGACCTGAACTCAATGTATTTGACTTGACTTGACTTGACAACTTGACTTGACTTGTTGGACGTGAACTCAATGTGCTTGAAATGACTTGACTTGTTGGACCTGAACTCAATGTGCTTGACTTGACTTGACTAGTTGGACCTGAACTCAATGTGCTTGACTTGACTTGACGTAACTTGACTTGACTTGTTAACCCTGAACTCAATGTACCTGACTTAACTTGACTTGTTGGACCTAAACTCAATGTGCTTGACTTGACTTGACTTGACTTGTTGGAACTGAACTCAATGTGCTTGACTTGATTTGGCTTGACCTGTTGGACCTGAACTCAATGTGCTTGACTTGGCTTGACTTGACTTGACTTGTCTTGACTTGACTTGACTTGTTGGACCTGAACTCAATGTATTTGACTTGACATGACTTGACTTGACTTGACTTGACTTGACTTGACTTGACTTGACTTGACTTGACAAGTTGGACATAAACTCAATGTGCTTGACTTGACTTGACTTGTTGGACCTGAACTCAATGTGCTTGACTTGACTTGGCTTGACCTGTTGGACCTGAACTCAATGTGCTTGACTTGACTTGACTAGACTTGACTTGACTTAACTTGACTTGACTTATTGGAGATGAGATCAATGTATTTGAAATGTACTTGACTTAACCTGTTGGACCTAAACTCAATGTGCTTGACTTGACTTGACTTGTTGACCTGAACTCAATGTGTTTGACTCCACTTGACTTGACTTGACATGTTGGACCTGAACTCCATGTGCTTAACTTGACTTGACGCAACTTGACTTGACTTGTTAGACCTGAACACAATGTACTTGACTTGACTTGACTTGTTGGACCTGAACTCAATGTGCTTGACATGACTTGACTTGACTTGACTTGACTTGACTTGACTTGACTTGACTTGACTTGACTTGACTTGACTTGACTTGTTGGACATGAACGCAATGTGCTTGACTTGACTTGACTTGACTTGGCTTGACTTGTTGGACATGAACTCAATGTGCTTGACTTGACTTGACTTGTTGGACCTGAACTCAATGTGCATGACTTGACTTGACTTGACTTGACTTGACTTGTTGGACTTGAACTCATTGTGCTTGACTTGACTTGACTTGTCTTGTTGGACCTAAACTCAATGTGCTTGACTTGACTTGACTTGTTGGACCTGCACTCAATGCGCTTGACTTGACTTGGCTTGACCTGTTGGACCTGAACTCAATGTGCTTGACTTGACTTGGCTTGACCTGTTGGACCTCAACTCAATGTGCTTGACTTGAATTGACTTGACTTGACTTGTTGGACCTCAACTCAATGCGCTTGACTTGACTTGGCTTGACCTGTTGGACCTGAACTCAATGTGCTTGACGACTTGACTTGACTTGCCTTGACTTGACTTGACTTGTTGGACCTGAACTCAATGTATTTGACTTGACTTGACTTGACGACTTGACTTGACTTGTTGGACGTGAACTCAATGTGCTTGAAATGACTTGACTTGTTGGACCTGAACTCAATGTGCTTGACTTGACTTGACTTGACTTGTTGGACCTGAACGCAATGTGCTTGACTTGACTTGACTTGTTGGCCCTGAACTCAATGTGCTGGACTTGAGTTGACTTGACTTGACTTGACTTGACTTGATTTGACTTGTTGGTCCTGAACTCCATGTGCTTGACTTGACCTGACTTGACTTGTTGGACTTGAACTCAATGTGCTTGACTTGACTTGTTGGACCTGAACTCAATGTGCTTGATTTGACTTGGCTTGACATGTTGGTCCTGAACTCAATGTGCTTGGTTTGACTTGACTTGACTTGACTTGATTTGGACCTGAATTCAATGTGCTTGACTTGACTTGTTGGACCTGAATTCAATGTGCTTGACTTGACTTGACTTGTTCGACCTTAACTCAATGTGCTTGACTTGACTTGTTGGACCTGAATTCAATGTGCTTGACTTGACTTGACTGACTTGACTTGTTGGACCTGAATTAATGTGCTTGACTTGACATGACTTGACTTGACTTGTTGGACCTGAAATCAATGTGCTTGACTTGACTGACTTGACTTGTTCGACCCGAACTCAATGTGCTTGGCTTGAATTGACTTGACTTGACTTGACTTTTTTTATTTTTTATTAGAAGTACGGTAAATTACAATAATACACAACACATATGTCTTAATACATTTTTTTGTACCGCTTCATTTTTTAAGCTTTAAGAAAAAGATGGAAGTAAAGAAAGTAAGAAAGTAGACCCTAGAAAAGAAAGAAAAAGAAAGGAGAAAGAATCGCTCTATTATAACATTAAACTCCGCAGAAAAGGAACTACCAACCAAGTCTGTTTTTGTTGTTTTACCCCCCGTTGCCAGATCCTGGTATCCTTTATTTATTTATTTTTTAAATTACTATTGCACCTCATGCTTGTAATGACTTGACTTTTTGGACCTGAACTCAATGAGCTTGACTTGACTTGTTGGACCTGAACTCAATGTGCTTGGCGTGACTTGGCTTGACTTGACTAGTTGGACCTGAACTCAATGTGCTTGACTTGACTTGACTTGACTTGTTGGACCTGAACTCAATGTGCTTGACTTGACTTGACTGACTTGACTTGTTGGACCTGAACGCAATGTGCTTGACTTGACTTGACTGACTTGACTTGTTGGACCTTAACTCAATGTGCTTGACTTGACTTGACTTGTTGGACCTGAATTCAATGTGCTTGACTTGACTTGACTTGTTGGAGCTGAACTCAACGTGCTTGACTTGACTAGGCTTGACTTGTTGGATATAAACTCAATGTGCTTGACTTGACATGACTTGTTGGACATGAACTCATTGTGCTTGACTTGACGTGACTTGACTTGACTTGACTTGACTTGTTGGACCTGAACTTAGTGTGCTTAATTTGACTTGGCTTGACTAGTTGGTCCTGAATTCAATGTGCTTGACTTGACTTGACTTGACTTGTTGGACCTGAACTAAATGTGCTTGATTTGTTGGACCTGAACTCAATGTGCTTGACTTGAATTGACTAGAATTGGATTGTTGGCCCTACATTCACTGTGCTTGACTTGACGACTTGTCTTGTTGGACCTGAACTCAATGTGCTTGACTTGACTTGACTTGACTTGACTTGGCTTGACTTGTTGGACATGAACTCAATGTGCTTGACTTGACTTGACTTGTTGGACATGAACTCAATGTGCTTGACTTGACTTGACTTGACTTGACTTGTTGGACTTGAACTCATTGTGCTTGACTTGACTTGACTTGACTTGTTGGACCTAAACTCAATGTGCTTCACTTGACTTGACTTGTTGGACCTGAACTCAATGTGCTTGACTTCAATTGACTTGACTTGACTTGTTGGACCTCAACTCAATGCGCTTGACTTGACTTGGCTTGACCTGTTGGACCTGAACTCAATGTGCTTGACTTGACTTGACTTGACTTGACTTGACTTCACTTGACTTCACTTGACTTGACTTGACTTGACTTGACATGTCTTGACTTGACCTGACTTGTTGAACCTGAACTCAATGTATTTGACTTGACTTGACTTGACTTGACTTGATGACTTGACTTGACTTGTTGGACGTGAACTCAATGTGCTTGACTTGACTTGACTTGACTTGTTGGTCCTGAACTCAATGTGCTTGACTTGACTTGACTTGACTTGTTGGACCTGAACTCAATGTGCTTGACTTGACTTGACTTGTTGGACCTGAACTCAATGTGCTTGACTTGACTTGACTTGTTGGATATGAACTCAATGTGGTTGATTTGACTTGACTTGACTTGTTGGTCCTGAACTCAATGTGCTTGATTTGACTTGAATTGACTTGTTGGTCCTGAACTCCATGTTTTTGACTTTACCTGACTTGACTTGTTGGACCTGAACTCAATGTGCTGGACTTGAGTTGACCTGTTGGTTCTGAACTCAATGTGCTTGACTTGACTTGACTTGACTAGTTGGACCTGAACTCAATGTGCTTGACTTGACTTTACTGACTTGACTTGTTGGACCTGAACTCAATGTGCTTGACTTGACTTGTTCGACCTTAACTCAATGTGCTTGACTTGACTTGACTTGACTTGTTGGACCTGAATTAATGTGCTTGACTTGACATGACATGACTTGACTTGTTGGACCTGAACTCACTGTGATTGACTTGACTTGACTTGACTAGTTGGACCTGAAATCAATGTGCTTGACTTGACTTGACTGACTTGACTTGTTTGACCCGAACTCAATGTGCTTGGCTTGAATTGTCTTGACTTGACTTTTTGGACCTGAATTCAATGAGCTTGACTTGACTTGGCTTGACTTGACTAGTTGGACCTGAACTCAATGTGCTTGACTTGACTTGACTGACTTGACTTGTTGGACCTGGACTAAATGTGCTTGACTTGATATGACTTGACTTGTTGGACCTGAACTCAATGTGCTTGATTTGACTTGGCTTGACTTGTTGGACCTGAGCTCAATGTGCTTGACTTGACTTGACTGACTTGACTTGTTGGACCTGAGCGCAATGTCCTTGACTTGACTTGACTGACTTCACTTGTTGGACCTTAACTCAATGTGCTTGACTTGACTTGACTTGTTGGACCTGAATTCAATGTGCTTGACTTGACTTGACTTGTTGGAGCTGAAATCAATGTGCTTGACTTGACTAGGCTTGACTTGTTGGACCTGAACTAAATGTGCTTGATGTGTTGGACCTGAACTCAATGTGCTTGACTTGAATTGGCTAGAATTGGATTGTTGATCCTACACTCACTGTGCTTGACTTGACGACTTGTCTTGTTGGACCTGAACTCAATGTGCTTGACTTGACTTGACTTGACTTGACTTGACTTGACTTGTTGGAACTGAATTCAATGTGCTTGACGTGACTTGACTTGACTTGTTGGGCCTGAACTCAGTGTGCTTGACTTGACTTGACTTGACTTGACTTGTTGGACCTGAACTCAATGTGTTTGATTTGACTTGACTTGACTTGTTGGACCTGAACTGAATGTGCTTGACATGACTTGACTGACTTGACTTGTTGGACCTGAACACAATGTGCTTTACTTGACTTGACTGACTTGACTTGTTGGACCTTAACTCAATGTGCTTGACTTGACTTGACTTGTTGGCCCTTAACTCAATGTGCTTGACTTGATTTGACTTGTTGGACCTAAACTCAATGTGATTGACTTGACTTGACTTGGCTTGACTTGTTGGACATAAACTCAATGTGCTTGACTTGACTTGACTTGTTGGACCTGAACTCAATGTGCTTGACTTGACTTGACTTGTTGGACCTGAACTCAGTGTTCTTTACTTGACTTGACTTGACTTGACTTGACTTGTTGGACTTGAACTCATTGTGCTTGACTTGACTTGACTTGACTTGACTTGACTTGTTGGACCTGAACTTAGTGTGCTTAATTTGACTTGGCTTGACTAGTCGGTCCTGAATTCAATGTGCTCTACTTGACTTGACTTGACTTGAAGTATTGGACCTGAACTCAATGTGCTTGACTTTACTTGACTTGACTTGTTGGACCTGAACTCAATGTGCTTGACTAGCCTTGGATTGTTGGCCCTACACTCACAGTGCTTGACTTGATTTGACTTGTTGGACCTGTACTCAATGTACTTGACTTGACCTGACTTGTTGGACATGAACTGAATGTGCTTGACTTGACTTGACTTGACTTGACTTGACTTGACTTGACTTGACTTGACTTGACTTGACTTGACTTGACTTGACTTGTTTTTCCTGAACTCTATGTGCTGTACTTGACTTGACTTGTTGGACGTGAACACAATGTGCTTGACGTGACTTGACTTGATTTGACTTGACTTGTTGATCCTGAACTCAATGTGCTCTACTTGACTTGACTTGTTGGACCTTAACCCAATGTGCTTGACTTGACTTGGCTTGATTTGACTAGTTGGACCTGAACTCAATGTGCTTGACTTGATTTGACTTGACTTGTTGGGCCTGAACTCAATGTGCTTGACTGGACTTGACTTGATTTGACTTGACTTGTTGGACCTGAACTCAATGTGCTTGACTTGACTTGACTTGACTTGGCTTGTTGGACCTGAACTCAATGTGCTTGACTTGACTTGACTTGAGTTGACTTGTTGGACCTGAACTCTATGTGCTTGATTTGACTTGACTTGGTGGAATGGGTGATCAGTGGAAATGGATTGCATTAGGGGGAATGTGTGACTGGTTGAATATTGCGTTTGGGGAACGGGGCCCGTTGGGTGAGTGGTGGAATACTGCATAGGGAAGCGGGTTGTGTTGGGGATCTGGCCTCCCACGGGGGCTATTTGTGAGTGGTGGAATTTTTCATTGGGGGACCCAATGGGTCCCACTTGATCGAGTTTATCATATCATATCTATATACTTAATAGTATGATCTTGAATGTGTGTGTGTTTATTTCTTTGTGTATAATCACATCTTTGCGAAAAAATGACGCGGTAACTGTAAAATATTTACATATTCCCGTGGAGTCCAAAGTGCCATATATATGAAAATTTGTTGCTTTATTTCTCGAGTTATTATTGAAAATGTTCAAAACCTGACAAATCTTTGAATTTAAAAACGAGTCTTTAAAAACGACTGATGACGTCAACATGGATCTGTGTGAAGTCTTCCTCGAGTTGCGAGTGATGTCACCTCCCCCCCCCCCCCCCCCCCCCCACCGCCATTATTCAAAAAGCGCTGAAAGAATAAGCAAGTCGGGCCTTGGACTGAAGCTGCTGAACTGATGTGAGGGTGGGGGTTGGGCTTGAAGAAGATTGGAAGAGGCGGAGACAGTGGGGCTGTGGGAGAGCTGGGAAGGGGAGGGGTAAGAAGGAGAAAGCAGGGACTACCTAAAATTGGAGAATTCAATGTTCATACCGCTGGGGTATAAACTACCCAAGCGAAATATGAGATGTGCTCCTTCAATTTATGGTGGGCCTCATTTTGGTAATGGAGGAGTCCCAGGACTTACAACCCAGCGGTATGAACATTGACTTCTCCAATATTAGGTAGTGGGCAACGTCACCAGAGGTTGCTGTTTAGATCTCGTAAGTGGGACAGGGGCTTAACACCTCTACTCTCGGGCCAGGCGCTGCTTCTTCGACCCCGCTGCTCGGCGGTGGCCGACTAGGATTCCAGAGGATCGCCGATGCCTCACATCAG